>NW_021637768.1:0-30845 GCF_004799145.2 Neltuma alba
TTTGAAGTTCAGCCTCTTCAATATTTTGATGAGCTTGAAGGTAGAAGGGAATCATCTATTTATTATGAGTTTTGTTCATTAAAATCCTCTATTTTTCCTTGAACCATATCACTAATAATCGGGGGGTCAACTAAGCAATTTGTTCAAGTGGCAGGCACAAAATTGCTGTTTTGGAAGATATTTTGACTTTTCTCCATTTATTTATTAATGTTAATATGTAGTGGTTAATTCTTCCTCTTTTGATCCTCTGCTCCAGGATTAATTAGAGAGTTGGTGCAGTTTTATATATAAAACTTATTTCGTATGTTATCAAATAACCCTATTATTATTCCTCAACAATAATCAAGTAAGAGAGGAAGGGAGGGAATTAAAAAAGATACTTAGAGTGTTTTAGAAAAAAAACATATCATATTAACTAATTTAACTAATATTCTTAACCTACTCAAATTAGTTAATTAGATCTTATATTAAGAACTCTTAATTTCTTTACTTCTTTTGACCTTATCTTATGATGTACTCTATCTTTTGTTTCTAATGTCATTTGGCCTTTTTTATTAACAAAAAAAAACTGTCATGGGGATTAAAAGAAAATATTATGGGAATAAGGAAAATTATATGAAAAATGACAGATTTAATTTTATTTTTCCCATAGAATTAGGATTTTTTTTGGGGGATTTTCCGGGCACATAATGATTGAGGAATTGCCACAATTTCCTCATGCGTTGCCATAGGCAGCATGTGAACATTTAATGGCTTCTAAACTACGCTTTCGATTAGTAATTATAATTTACTTCTTTCCTCAGTGGTTTTTCAACCAAACTCATATACAAATACATTACCTCCCTTACTTAATACAAAAATTAGTTGGGAAAATGAATTTATAATTTACTTTATCTTACATTTTTATCAAAATATTCCTAAAAGATTCCTACCAAAGTGTGATTCTAATGGATATGATTAAAGAAAATTATTTAGAAAAGCCAACATACATTTATCAAGTAACCAGCTTAACTAATTTTTTTTTAATTTTTAAAATTAGTTATTTAAATCTTATATTAAGGACCTGAGAAGTATATGACATATACATAGATCTAATTCTTAATATAAACGCTACATAACTAATTTATAGATTTAAAAAAAATAATTAAATTAGTTATTCATAACAAGTGTATATTGATTTTCTTACAATACTCTTTTTAATCATATGCATTGTAATTATCTCTTAATAAGACCATCATTGCTATGTATAATCAAATAGGAAAGCCTTGATGAGAAATTATAAATTTAAAACAATATGTGCAATGTAGATAGTATGAAAAAAATTATAAATTTGTAAAACAAAATGAATTGAGATTTTATGTTTAGGATTAAAGTAAAATTAAATTAGCTCTTGTCTTTAAGACTAGATGGAGTATTATTTATAAGACAATAAATTTGAATAAGAAAAAATAAATTGAAAAATGTATCCAATATGAAAAGAATCTTATTTAAAAATAGCTTTACAAAAAAAATAAATCATTAAAAAGCCAATCCTCGCGTGCATGGAGGCAGAATAAGATTTTGGTTGAGAAAAGTTGTGAGCAATCATGGTAATTACTAGCTATTAGTTAGAAGTAGAAGCCAAGAATATTCCAATCATATTATTTCAGAAGAATGTTCTCAACATTTTTTTAAAAATAAGATTGTGAGTCAAATTTTATAAATGAAAAAATTATGCAAAAAAAAACCCTTTTTAACTGAGATTAATAAAAACTTAATCCAAATTGACTGACACTATTTAATTATTCAAATCTCAATCTCAATTAGTTATAATACTAAAAAAAATGCTGAAAATTTGCCTCAAACACAATTTATTACCTAAATTTGGGTAGTAATCCAAAGCAGGTGAAACAGATTTTCAGCGGTACAACTCTTCTTTAATTGTTACTGGAACATATTTGAAGTTATTTCGTTTTTACACATGCATTCAAAAAAGATTCACACCAGACAGATGAAAATATGCTACACTTGAGTCTTTAAATAAATTTTGAGTAATATTACCTGTTCTTAATATAAGAACTAGTTGACTAATTTGAGTAGATTTAAAAATTAGTTAAGTTAGTTATTTGTAGTAAATATGTGTTGTCTTTCTTAAAATATCCTTATTTATCAAGTATATTGACTAGAACTATCATTATTATAAGAACCATCTTAAAAAAAGTAGATAAATATAAGAGACAAAGTGAATTGAGATCTTATATCTAACACTAAAATAAAAGTCAAATAAACTCTTGTATTAAGGACTGGAGGTAGTAATAAATTTTGTAATGATTTCACCAAAAATAAGTTTTGTAATGCAAAATTTTTTTAATAATTTTCGGAAAATTATATAGCTAGAAAAGAAAAAAAAAAAGGGAAAAAAAAAAAAGGAAAAAACATAATGATATAGTTGGCGGAAAAATCGTGCAATGGGTCGTCTATATAATCGTGGCGTCCAGTGGATGCGGCACCTCTTTGGACTTTTGCTTCTGGCTATTTCCTTTCTTCACTGTTCACTATATCTTGCATTTGGTTCTCCCACTTCTTCGCTGCCGGAAATTCCAATCGAGTTCGTCAAGAAGCTGCCGTTTCCTCTTTAATCGATCTGTAAGTTTCCAGAATCTGATCCTGTTTTCTACTTGGTCGGGGGGGGGGGTTTCTATTTCTCCGGGTAGCGGGTGAGGAGGCAAAAGGGGAAAATTTTAGGATTTCATTAGGATTAGGACTGCTTTGTCGAAATTGGGTTCTGGAATCCGTTCATATGGGGATTTCTTAAGTTGGATTAGCAACAGTTTAGTTAATATACTTGTTTGGATAAGGAATTTGAGAATTCCAGGGGAAAGCGAAGGAACTTTGTCTGATTAAATAACAACCTTATCAGTTATCTGAGTGGGTTTCAAGGCCTGGTTTTGTAGATTTCAACAAGTGAGAAGTGTGTTGATAATATTCCTTTTCTTCCGCCATTCCTTACTGTAGTCGTTGGGACGCTGGCAGGAGCCTTTTTCTTATTTATATTAAAAAATAATATTCAAGAGAAAGCAAAATAGTTCTGATCCCTCATATTTTTGGGTTCGTTTTATTTCAAAGAAATGGACATCTGAAGCTGTAAGTTGCAATGAATCTGTTCATTTTCTCTCAGTGATTATTGTCATAGATCTTTTGTTTGTGTGTCTATATATATGTGTGTGTGTATATATATAGTTTCAAAAGAAAGGAAAAGTTTATGAAACGTTTTTCTTTAGGACATGATATTGCATAATCTTAATTCATGACATATGCCCAAATAAATTTATGATATTTACTTTATGATGTAATCTTGTTTCAGGGATTTTAGTTATGTGGGCGTAACATCTCCTGGAGTCTCTAAGCAATTCTGGGTATCTTTGTCAGCATGCGTTGGCTGGGTCTCTCTGTTGATGTATTTCGCAAAGTTGTCCGCTTGAATGTGTATTGTAAAGTTATCCTGTAGAGTAATATTCCATTAAGTTATCCGCTTTGTTATTTTTAATCCTTTGGTCTAAACCACAACCTATGGAAGCCAACCACTGTATGATCATTTCTTCTGATAAGTATAGAATTGGTTAAAGGATAGGAAGTGAAGAAGGTCCAGTATTGTCTCTTGAGCATCTCCTTGTTTGTTTCTTCCCTTTTCTAGCTGATTTCCATTTGGTCATATAATTTGGTATCGTCTTTATTCTATTTTATTGGGTATATTTTTGGCGTGCACATTTTGATTGGGTAGTGAGGCAAAGAATCAATAGACGTTATGGTGTGCCAAGCGGCAAGCCAAACAAGATTTCGGGCATTAAAACATGAGAATGGCATTGAAGGTGAACCAACAATCATTGTTAGAGTGATAGCATGCTTTCAACCTTTGCACGATTGTCAGGTTAGTATTCTGTTATTGTTAGTGTTTTTCCATTGCAGTTCTTTTCTTTTATTTGATGAAATTTCCCTTTATGTCTGTTGTGTGAAAAACTTACTTATGATCAACCATTGAATATTCTGAAGCTTCTATTATCAGTTATCAGATGCACTTTAAAGAACTCATCAATGTTATGTTCTGACATGCAGGCTGAGTACTTTCGTCATTTACTTAAGCCCGTCACGTAGATCGATCGATTTTATTCTGCATTTCTTTCTCGTTAAGCTGGAGTTTTTGGTTTTCCTTTTTAATCCTTTGTACCTCAGAAGTGCAAATTAAAGAAGATCCCTGTCAGAACACCATAAAGTCTCCTGGTATGCAGTTTTTAATGATCTTTTGAATTTTTATGGCTGAAAGCATCTCGTCTTAGTATTGAGTGATCGTTTTTATGTATTGTAGGTCATTGTTTTGTTGGATGGTTAAGGCTGACAGCTCCTGGCCTTGTCCACAGAATGTGGCTTGGCAAGCACATCATTTAAATTGCTCCCCCACATCACGGGAGCCAAGGTTATGTGGCCTTCCAGCAGACCTAAATACTAGCATGTGCAACTTTCCTGGACACAAGGCCTTTCCTGGATTCACATTTCCTGGTTTCTTGAATCTTGGGACTGTGCAAACAGAGGAATTGCGAGGATTCCTGCAGTATCCCAACCATCACCACTCTGGAGATATCCAATCAGTTTCAGAACAATGTTTGAAAGAAAGTGATATTGGAGGGGCCATGCCACACGAGAATCCTGCATCTTTACAGAAAAAGTTTCTTATTTTTGACCAGTCTGGTGATAAGACGAGGCTGTTCTACAGCCCAATTTTCCCCTTGGTTCATAGTCCAAATGTTGCTCCCTCTAAATTTATTCAAGCTTCTGGTGAAACTAAGATGGGACAGGCAGCTAGTACAGATGAAAATTATCCAATGAAATACAGTTTACCAGAAGACCGTAATGAAAATCATATTAATGTTGAGGAAAGTGAACTGCATGAGGACACAGAAGAAATTAATGCCTTGCTTTACTCAGACGAAGATGTTGATTATCATAGTGATGATGATGAGGTTGCAAGTACAGGTTGTTCTCCACTAGCAACTAAAAGACCGTGCGTGATGCAAGATCAATTTGAGAATATGAAGGAGGAGGTTGCAAGCTCGGACCAGCCGACTAAAAGGCAGAAGTTAAATGATGATGGGTTGGAGAGATCATCGCCAATCAACAGTGGTATTTCAGTAAGACAAGACGAGTCTTGTGACTACACCAGTGATGCAGAATCGAAGAATTCCACCAGCCAAGTGTATTCTGCTAAGCAAACTAGGGGGGAAGAGAATTCAATGATGGGTAATACTCATTTTAAAAAGGATAAGATCCGTGAATCATTGAAAGTTCTTGAGAACCTAGTTCCTGGAGCAAAGGGAAAGGAGCCCCTCTCAGTCATTGATGGAACCATTGAATACTTGAAATCTTTGATGTCCCGAAGTGGTACTCCTGGATTTGGATTGAAAGACTATTAAATTTAACTGTTCGCTGCTGTTCTTGTATGTTTGCTGTGGGAGACTAGAATGGCCAAGCTTGAATCAGCATGCTCCTTTTTCTTTATTTTATTTTATTTTATAATCCTCCTTCTCGAGGTTCTATTTATATAGCTGGTGAACAGAAGCAGTAATAACTAGTACTATATCTTGCCTCTGGGATTGCAGAGAAAATGGGGGATTGGTTGTATGGACCAGAATTATTATCTTTTAGCTTTTCGGAGGGTTAAAGATCAGAGGCCACAGGTTGCGGGGACGGGAGAAGGTGGTGGTGGGCTATGCTGTAAATGAGGACGCTTTTTTCCCCTCAAGTGTTGAACTTTCCTCTTGGTTGAATGCATGCGCGTTAGGTAAGTGGGGTCCCACTTTCCACCCTCCTTTATTCATTCTTGTTGTTATGCTTTTGTTGTCCTCTCTTTCAAGCTAGCACGCATATCATGCTGGCATAAATTCTAAAGCACCAACAAAGTTTCACATGTTGGAGGAGTGCTTGAAGATGGTGCGTGATTTATCATCATGGGTCTGTGCTGGGGCCCTCTCCCTTTATCTCTCTCTCAAATGCACCATTTGTGGTAAAAGGTTGCTTTGTTTTACATGCTGATGTTGGAAAATGACAAGCTCTTCTAGTTTCTAGGTTGTAATTGAGAGGCGGGTTGATTGTTGTTGGTGTCTTTTTCCTGATGCTGCTGTGTATTTCAGTTGAGTGAGTTTATGTGTGTGTGAATAATTGGGGTGTGATAATGGTGTGGCAGGTTTGAAATTTGAATGTATTCCAGCTTTATGACTGGCACATGGTTTACTTTCTCTTGATTTGTGTATTGTGTGTGGATCACTGTATTGTATGTTTGTGGATCAATTACTATGAATCTCTGATTCCTATATGGAGTGATTTATGTTTTTTTGGTTTTGTTGAGAAAACTAATTTTATTCCTTTGGCACTTAAAATTTCAAATTATTCTCACCCCCCCTTTTGTTTAAAAATTTGTATCGTGCTGTTAACTTATTGCTCTAATCATGTCTTCATAAGATAAAATGACCGTTTTAATAATGTATAATTTGCGCTAATGACGGTTACAGAAATTATTTCCAAGGAATCAAAAAAATAATCATACCATGATGTTTATTAAAAAGCCAAATTATGTAAAACTTCTTAAAATTTTAAACTATATACAAATAACTCCCTTAACTTTTAAGTAGTTAATAATAAACCTCCCTGAAGTTTTAAGTATATGTAGATAACCCGCAATTATATCTTTTATATTCTTTAAATTTTAAGTTTATACATATGATCTTCTTAAAGTTATATAGAGAAAAACTATTTAAACTTTAATTTTGGACTTTTAATGTCATTCCTCTTTTTATAAGCTGATTAACCATACAAATTTGCCAAGTAAGGAATACTGTTATGATCTAGAGAATCTTAATAATCCACCTAATGAGGGTTAAGATCTTTTGAATAATGCTATGATCTAATTCTATATTTTTTGCACGATTCTTGTCATGGCCTTGTGTGTGTGTGTGTGTGTGTGTGTGTGTATTTTGGAAAAAAATAAACTGATGAAAAGAATGTGTTCACTAATAGTCTTTTCTGAAGTGGGTTGGTCTAATTTTCTCCTTTTGTAATCTTTTTGAGCAAAGCAAAAAGGAGTAAAGGACAATGCCTTTAAATGATGCTTTAAAAATTTGGAAGTCAACATTATGGGGGGAAAGCTTTTTGTTCTTACTTTTTTTTATAACTATATAATTTTTGTTATTAATTAATTATAATTTAAGTGGTGTTAAATCTAAATATATGGTTCCAACTTCCAACATAATTTATTTCATTCACAAAAATTCAAACCCACGGATTTATTCATCCAATCAGTGTCCTTTATTGTATAATTATTGGTTTTGAGCATGTCACATGACTAGGAAATGGTACAACCTTCTTTGTGTTGGTTGGGATTCATTGTAAGGTATGGGGCTTGAGTCTTAATCATATCAGTACCATAATTGATTTTTAAGCATATCACATGAGAATCATTTCTTGTCACATCATTTAGTTTTCTGCCTTACATTTTTTTCAAACACATGTTTAAACCTGAAATCTTATTTAAGCGTGACGGGTAGTGTTATCACTAAAACAATTTACTCTTAAATGTATTGCATCTTTTTAAAAATTTGACGCACACGGGATATTATCACGTAATTGACCCTTTAATATTAGTTTTAGTATTTTATTCTAAGCTCTAAAGCCTCTTGACTTAACAATTTAACAAACATTTTTCAATACCATAATTGATTTTTCAGCATATCACATGAGAATCATTTCTTGTCACATCATTTATTTTTCTGCCTTACATTTTTTTTCAAACACATGTTTAAACCTGAAATCTTATTTAAGCGTGACGGGTAGTGTTATCACTAAAACAATTTACTCTTAAATGTATTGCATCTTTTTAAAAATTTGACGCACACGGGATATTATCACGTAATTGACCCTTTAATATTAGTTTTAGTATTTTATTCTAAGCTCTAAAGCCTCTTGACTTAACAATTTAACAAACATTTTTCAGTACCATAATTGATTTTTCAGCATATCACATGAGAATCATTTCTTGTCACATCCTTCAGTTTTCTGCTTTACATTTTTTTTCAAACGCATGTTTAAACCTGAAATCTGATTTAAGCGTGACAGATAGTGTTATCACTAAGACAATTTACTTTTAAAGTTGTATCTTTTTGAAAATTTCACGTACACAGGATATTATTACACGTAATTGGCCTTTTAATATTAGTTTTAGTATTTTATTTTGAAGCCTCTTGACTTAACAATCTAACACACATTTTTTCCTCTTATTTAAGAGGCACTTCATCTCTTCTTGCACTTCAATATAAAAGAAAGATGCTAATTTCATAATGACAATAATACACATATGAAAAAGGTGTAAGTCGATCACATACCTCTTTTATCTAATTTGAAATAATTCTATGAAGCATGTTTTCTTCCTAAAATCTGTCTACTTTTAAAGAAAAAACCTTGAAAAAGAAAACATACAAGTTTCATATTACGTTTTCTCATCTACATTTGTTATTTCTATTTTTTTTCCCTTACTATCCAAACGAGAAAAATGTATTTTCCCCTCTATTTTCTCCTCCAATTTTTCTTTCTTTCTTTATCTTTTCTCTATCCAAATATAGGATAACAAGTCCATTTTATAATGTTCAGAACATCCCAAGAAAACCTTAAAAATTAATGGATTTTTTTTATTTTCTAAAAGATTGTGAAATAATATTATTTTATGGAGGGATCCAGTTTTTTTTTTTTTAATCTAATTTGTTTCACTCGACCGCTGAGCATAGCATGACTGTCTTCTTGTAAATCAGGGCGGCCTTTTTGTGTCATTTTCCAATAATGAATTCTCTTTTCAATTAAAAAAAATCTGTTCTGGAGACACCTGGGCCCTTGTAAGTCATTGAGCCCAAACGTCTTATTTATTTAGCCCCCCTTAAGCCATCTTAAATTTTTATTTTCTTTTTGGTTAGGAAGACATGCTTTCTTGGGTTTTTTTTTACCAGCAGACATGCTTCTTGTTTAACAAAGTCGCTCTACGGGGTGTTTGAGAGGTCCTCGAAGCACTTCAAAAGGTGTTTTAAATCTGCTAAGAAAGCTGTCTATATTTAGTACTCTCCCGATCTTTAATATAAAACTTATTTAACTAATTTAATTAGATTAAAAAAGTTAGACAAGGTAGTTAATTATAAAAAATGTGACACATTTTTCCTAAAACACCATAATCATTTTTCTTAATATCTCATTTCCCTATTTTACTTGATTATGATTGAAGGCGTATCTATAGGGATAATTTAGAGAAAATTGATAAATATGATAAATGACTCTTATATTTATGATCAAAACTAACTCAACAATTGAGTCATATATTAAGGACCGGAAGAGTATCTGATATTGTTTCGAATATGATTGTCTCTAATAAGATAATACTTATACGTAGCAAAAAAAATTTTTTTTCCACACAAGTCAAAACAAAACTCTTTTTACATGCTTCAAATTTTGTAAAATTATTTTTAAAGCTGTGATTTGATTTTCATCTAAACATCATGACAAAAGAGACAAGTCCTTCACACATAGGGATCAAAATTTAAATAATACCAAGAGAAATGTCGTATTTAATTTCAACAGGTATTAAACTTCTTATTTGAGGCCAATTTCTTATTCGAAACATGGTCAGATACCAAATTTAAACTTCTATGACTTATAATTATCAAATTTCTCTTAAGCAATGTTTTGAATTGGAATTTCGTAGACAAAAAAAAATCATGTTGCAGAAGTTTTTCTTTAGTCATTATCTGACACAACTTGAATTTATATTAGCCAGTACTATTCTATACGAAAAGCCAAATCACTTTAATTAAAAGAAGAAAAATTAATTTAACTTAACCCGACGCTTAAGCCAAATTAAAAAAAACTAGAAAATAAAAGGTTATTATGCATCTACCAGAGTGTTATGTTACTTATACCCACTTAAATAAAAATAATCCAAATTTGGAAAACAGATATTCCAAAAATACTTTAGTTACTGAGAAAATAAAATTTTGGTTTATTTCATTTAAATTATATACTCCTTCGGTCCTTAATATACGATCTAATTAGAAGGTTAATCTTGATCCTAAATATAGAACCTATTTATCTTATTTACCAATTCTTTTTAAATTACCCCTATTGAATAATTAAATACCACAATAATACTTGTTACTTATTAATAATACACCTATATATTTTATAAAGTGAGTGAGTACTTATTACTAATTAGTTCCACACATATATCAATTCTACCATTTTATATTTTCATAAATACTAAGTATATAATTTATAAAAATTCGTACTGTTTATAAATCATTAGTAATATTGCTTATTCTTTGTTCCATATGTAAAATACACATATGCAATTCTGTTTACATTTAAGTTTTTTCTTTAACTTTTTAAGCTTTAACTTCTTTTTCAACCCCCAAAAAAAAAACCTTTGTCTTGCACTATGTTCCCATTAAAATAAGAAATATTATAACGTTTAAATAAAATATAAAAAATTGGCCCAAAAAAATAAAATATAAACAAATTTAGACTGATGAATTTTTTTATGGCCAGTCCAAATTTAAAGATAAGCATGCCATAGTGAAATCCACTTGTCTTTGTAACATTTTGAGTCCCTCTATATAGTCTTGTCATTTAGCTAAAGTATTATCATTATTAATTATTAATTATTAATTATTAATTATGATGATTATGATTATGATTATGATTCAGGAAAACATGATTTTACTGCAATATCTAATCATGTTTCCTTCTTTATACTTCGTGGCCTTAATTGTTATCAGATTCAATTTCATTGTCACTCAAGCAGAACTAGTTAGGCTCCATTTATTTTATGATATATTTTGCCTCTAAACACTGACATGAAAATTATGAGACAATCATGCTTACGATTTTTTTTAAATACAAATATATTTAAAAACAATTAAGTTTTTGAAAAATGTTAAAAGATAAGTCACAAATATTAGTTTACACAGTTGTAAATATATAAATCTTTGTTGCAAATCAATGGGAGTGCTCATAAAATTCATACGACTGATTCACAATGGAGATTCCCAAAACTACAATTATCTAAACTAATATTTAAAATTATCTTTTAATTAAAAATTTTTAGGAGATAAATTCTTGATTGGCTGCGGATTATCCTTAGAAAATACAGCTTTTCTTGTAGGAAATATTACTTTCATTGAAGATAAGTAATATACAACTGAAAAAAAAGTTGTATTAAGAACCGTTTTGAACAAATTTCATGTATTTTTAGACACAATTAAATCATAGAGTGCAATGCTGTTTGGCGATTCATGTAGCCAATCCTACTTAACAGTTGTTAGGCAATTGTATGAAGTTGGAAGAAGTTTATAAACCCTAAAAATGAATTTCACCTGCTAATCTCAAACAAATTTCAAGTAGCTTTAATTTAAGCAATAAATATTTCATTGGGTATTTTTTCAACAATTTCTCCTTTTTTTATTTTTCTCCTATTTCTACTAATTTTTTCCCTACATTCTAATAGGTTTTTGGAAAACACCAAAAAAGTGTTTTTTTACATAAATTGAGAAAAATTTTTTTCACATATTTATCTCAAAATTGGTAAAATTACTCACAAGAAAACTGATCCAAATACTTCTAATAGGTATTCTAATTTCGCATTGCTTCTAAAAAGTCAGTAACAGTTGAGAGTGACTTTGTAGTGCCAAATCTGGACATCGGGATTGTGTCGCTGAGGCAGATGACTATCAGGGGGAAAAGTACTGGTAACAACGAAAGCACATTACATTTTTGTCGTTTTTATTTTCTAGGGATTTCCGTTGAAAGCATTGCAGCGACATTATTGGTTGCATTATTCATTTCATCTCCAGAAGCAGCCGCCATGATCGACGTCGTCGTTCCTCTGTCAATTGCTAGTCCACGTATCATGTTTTGACAGCGCAATCGCAAAAAAATCTGTCGCTGTAAGTCATTCTATCGAAGAAATTGTTTCTGAATCGGTCTGATACTCTGGATTTGGAATTTCTTTGTTTGCCCCATCCATAGTCTTGTCATGATGAAGCAGAAGAATCATCCTTGTCTTGCTTGCGGGATGACATGATTTTTGCTGGAAACATCTAATCATGTTTTCTCCTTTATCATTCGTGGTCTTAATTGTTTGATATTACTGGCAGAGTGATCATAGTCTCACGTTTTTCGAACTCTGAAGATACAAATTGGGGACCCAAGGCAAGAGAGCTGTCAAACCAAAGAAAATTGGGTCAAAATTAATGGTCACCTCTGTTTTAACTCTTCAAAGTTCAAACAGCAACTTTGGTGGGGTAGGGGTTGCTGAGGGGTGTTTAAAGTGATTAGGCAATATTTGAATCATGAACTTGTAGTTATAGTGTTAGTGTGGGGTTGCATCATGTGTTCACTTAATTTTTTTTATAATATTTAATATTCAGTATTATCATATTAAACTCGAATCTTTATACTTAAATCTATTAAGACTAACATCGCTTCAATTTATCTAATTTTTTTCCCCTTTCTAATCACGCCAAAATGATAGTCACTACAGTACCTAATAACAATTATTTTTTTTGTCATTAATTTTTATCCAGAAACAAATATTACATCTATGTGAAAAATTACCTTTTCCCCTTCATTTTGTTCCCTTTTTCATTTCATTCTACATAAGCATTACTTAAAATTATATGCATTGTAGTACAATTTCTAGAGCCCATTTAAAATGGCTTATAAGCAGCTTTTCAATCGTGATCTACGAAATATGAAGTGAGTATATGAGAGGAGTTTTATCTCAACTTACGTGAAATGTGCCCATGAGTGCTTTTAAACGTGATTCCCAATATGTCCTTATTCACCTTGATTAGTGTGCATTATTTAAAACCTCTATGATACTGATGGGGTAAAATCTAGTCTTAGTGGTTTTTTTTTTTTTAAATTATGCACAATCTTTAATATGAAGTTTTACAGAATTTAGGAGCGATTAAAGACGCTGAGTAAAAAATTTTAATTTGTGGCTGAGCAAACAGAATAAAAAGTAAAAATATGGCCAAACTATTAGGCATTAAAAAGTTGGGTATGTTTTATCAAAACAAGGTGTTGTGTTTTTTATGTGCCCTCCAAATCAAAATGTTTAATGAGGAAGATTGCTATGTCTAACCAGTGACCTGTATAACTTTTACTATGCTACGTGTAACGTCGATATCCAAGAGGAAACTGAACAAAAATGATTAATTTTATTATGGATTGAAGTGCTAGGGGAACTCGCACATGAAAATTATGATTCTCTCTTGGAGACAAATTCAATTTAGCTAGAGCTTTTCAGCAATTGCTTTCAGAAATGGAAAGCGAAACAAAGAAACCCCCGTAAATTACTCTCCAAGAAGCCAAAAAACTGAATGAAAAGAACACATGTTTCAGAATCTTCCGTGTTTCAGGAAATTGAATTTCTCCACCTTCTTGGTGGCTTCCTGTTCTGTTCTGCAGTAGGAGGAGGAATCTGAGGAGCAATATCATGATTCTCCATGTTTGTCATTTTGGTAAGTTTGCTTAGTTTCTTCCACCCAGTGCTCCAAGCTGATGCCTGCTTCTGCTTCAGCACCTTCTCGAACTGTTTCTGCAGATTCTCCATATCATTTTGCAGCTCCAAGTACTTGGCTTTCACACTCTCAAGCTCAAACTTGAGTGTGTTTATGTCTTTCTTAGCAGCTGTCCATCCTTCTTGGAATGACTGTGGTGTAGCTTCTAGAAGCGTCTTTCTGTTTGAGATCATTGGTTGGTATTTAGACTCTGCACCACCTTCTTTCAGAGAACTGCTGGCTATTGCATTGCTTATTTTGACTTGTTCAGAGAAGAGAACTTGCACCACAACTCTTAGTGGAAGCCTTTCGTTCTGAGCAGCATGCATGCAGGCATCAATGGAGAGTTTCTGACAATCCATTACCCGGCAAAGCCGCTTCCTTTCGTGCTCAGAAAGTGTAGGATGTGCCTGCAAAACCATCAGTAGAAGTGAAGATGAAGTTCTACCACGAATAAGCTTTTCATGTATAAGTTTAGCTTCTCAGAACTTTAAGAAGTATTAGCACTTAACAAGAGTCAAATGTCTGTGTCTGACATGTGCGCACAGACTCATCAGACAAAATTCGATACTTAAAAGTTACACATACACGTTTGAACTACAATATTTAGGTTGTTCACTGAAAACCCATGATCGATTTTTATGAATATGTCTAACATTAACATAGAAGAATCACTGTAGCAGATTTATTTTACCTTTAGATAAGAGTCAATGGCTCTGTAGAGTCCATCATCACAGGTCCTAGCTGATTCAGGCAACGCTTCAGCCAGGACCTGAAACTTTGTGAGGGAAAGGTTTCTGTCTCTGGACACTTCGGTAAGATAACTATCAACAAGCCTAGCCACTCTGGTCTTGGCAGTTAAATTACTCCCTCCCACTCTGCCAGGACTTGAGTTCTCAGTCTGTTCTTGAACCAGAAAATGCTCAAGCAGCCTCTGAATCAGATCTACATCATAAATGGTCTCACTTTGGTCATAAGAAGGAATCAATAGATCAGCCGGTGTAGCTTGTTCAAGTTGCATTCCCACCCTTTTCTCTAATTCAGTGACTAATGCAGGCGCAACTTTCAGCATGTTTGCCATTCTCAGAAGCCTAAGAAGGAAGCTGCAAGAGACACTATCCTTCTGTGGTGGGATTATGCTTATAAGACTCTCTATGATCATTCTTTGATCTTTAGCTTGAAGGCTTGAAGTTTCATCCCTTTTTCCAGTCACAACCATATGAAGCCCACCTTTCCAGCTACCTCCACTGTTACTGCTGCTGCTATTACTGTTACTATTACTACTTGCTTCATCTCCAAAGTTTGCTGTGTCATTTATTAGTCCTGGAAGCCACTTAGTTGCATAATGCATTATTGATGCTCCGATGAGTTCATATCTCATTCCTTTTACTTTTATTGCAGTCATGACTCGAACAAAATGATCGATTCGAAGGATTGAAGCATCCTCAAACCACCAATCTGGAGGAACCTGCTGGTTCCTACCGGGGCTTGATGATTCCTTTTTGTCGCTTGAAACTTTTGGGGGTCTACCAGTGTAGGACCACTTTATCCCTTTTGGATTGGCACAAGCTTTCCAGGCTATGGACTCACTGCATCTTCTAACAATCTGAAGGTTCTCTGCCCATGGTGACAGCTTCTCACAGCTCTTCAATACTACTATGGAGTCTCTCCATGACGATAGGACCACATAGCTTAGAAATGCCTCGGTTTTGAATATGAGATTGCCTTCTTCTAGATCTTCCGTCATCTCAAGGTATTCTGCAGCACATCTTAGGCCTGAGATGTTGCCTGCCGTTAAATCCACTGCAATTCCGTAGCAGAACTTTGCAGCTTGCTCAAAGGCCTCAGCCCCACCAGGTAAATCATCCATAGCTATCTTGTTCAAATCTGGGTCGCGTGACTCGTATATGATCCTGTTTAGCTTTCCACTTCGAGAAAGAAGAGGATACTTTCCCGAGAAAGTGTGAGAAAAGGTCAGAAAATTTAACAGTACATGAAGACCACAACAGTACAAGTTGGATAGAAAAAAGAGTAGCTACCTTGTGTAAGTGGAAGTTAGCTCCTCCAATTTGAACAAGAAGATCACTTGGAATATCCGTTGCAACATACCTGCATATGCCAAAAAGTGTTTAAGCTTCTTACAGGGTCTTCAATCTCATCTAACTCTTCTGAACCAACTTGTTCAAGATTAATGACTGTGATTCAGTCGCATTAGCAAAGAAGATTAGTTAGAATATATTTTCAAACACACCGATTCTGCTTTAGCTTCTGAGATGGAGACATGGATATAAATTAATGGGTAGAAATAAAATCATCAGAAGTTTCAAGCTCTAGCTTCTGCGATTCACTAGAACTATCAAAACAAAAATCAACAACAAAAGTACTGATTCTGCATTTATTTTTCTTCATACCAAGATTGGCCTCTTTGTTCGAACCCTTCTGTCTTAACACCTTGCTTGGTTGGAGTCAGAAGCCCACCTGCATAGCCCCTTCCTGCTACAGATTCGTTGTCAGATTCCCACATGCTGGAAACCACAATCCGGGCGGAATAAACGTGTTCGGACTTCGGAGCTAGATTTTCCCGGGAAAGTGGGTTAAAAACGAACAGGAAACACAAAGCAGAGAATCACTCAGAGTCTTGACAGGAAGAAAAGAAGAAGAAAGAAGAAGAAGAAGAAGAAGAAGGAACAAGTACCCACATGGAATGATGGTCGGGAATGGAATAATGGTCAGAATACTTGTCGGTTTCTGGAAGAAGTTTGAAGAAATCCTTCTTACAGGCTGTTCAGAAATGGGCACACTGGACAGAGTGGTGTGGGGATTACTGTTTTTTCTCAGATGATAATGGAAGGAAGAAGAAGGAAGGACAAGAAGTTTCAGGGTGCTCTGAGAGGAGCGGCCATAGATACATACATTAATGTCTCCATTGTCTAAATTCTCTTGAAGATATGCTATTGAGAGAATTTATTGCAATCCCAAAACATTCCTCTGTTGACGATAAAAGCATGAAAGACACTTTTCCATGGCCAGGGCAGGTTGGAGTTCGTAACATCTTAATCCCATAATTACGAGCTTGCCACTTCATTATGAGCAGAATAACTCACTGTTTGACCATAATCCACTTTGGAAAACTAATAATAGACCAGAAATTATATCTGTGTGTGTGGGTATATATAGTATAAAGCATATGTTATGCTTACATTTTTGTAATAATTAGACATGTTTCCTTATCTATTTTTGATAGCAGATTTGTATTATTAACTGTCTATCAATAATAGAGTATACTCCTCCGGTCCTTATTATAAGACCCCATTTGACTTTTTATTTGGTCCTAATTATAAGACCCCAATCCATTTTATCTCTTATATTTATGCATTTTTTCTAAGATAATCCTTCTAATAATGATAGTTTTAGCCAATATACTTAATTAGCAAGGATATTTTAGGAATGACAACACTTATTTATTATAAATAACTAACTTAACTTACTTCCTTAATCTCCTCAAATAAGTCAATTGGGTCTTATAATTAGGACCGAGGAGTATTATTGATAGGGTAGAAGTTATATTTATATATTGACGATATTTTGACAATTGATTTCTTTCTTTAGGTCTATTTAAAAATTATTAATAATTTAGTATCTGAGAGGGAAAATTGGTGAAATGGCTCATCCAACGTAACAAAAGGGACAAAACGGATAAGCACATGTTTGATTAAAGTTTTTATTTAAAAATCACTTATATATTTTTATTTTATTTAATATTGATTAAATAATTTAAATGTTCATTTAAAAACGTAAAATTTTAAGTAAAAAAAAAAAAAGAAGTGGTAGTGAATGGAAGTTAAACATGGCCACTATCTACATCAGGATGAATGCTGGGGCCTATTCTCTCTCCAAGAGGTATATTTCAAAAGTCACAGGCTTGAACTCCAATTATGCTTCACGGAATTACTTTGTACCTATATTCTAAAATTTCAATAAGTAAATTTATTTTAACATTAAAAAGAAAAGAAATAAATCCACAGCATCTAAATCTACCATCTAAATTCCTTGTATTTAATAAAATATACACAATATACGTTACAGACTGATAACAAAACATTAAAAAAAAACAAATTTTCAAATTAATTAATATATTATATAAAAGTGTAATAGATAAAAAAAATTTATTGCATTAAGAGTTTGAATTGATGACTTTAACTTTGATAAAAAAGGAATTGATAACTTGTATTCATTCCTTCTTCAATTCTTACCACTTGAGTTAGCTAAGACTGCAGCAAGAATTCAAATGTTTGTTTTATTAATTTTTTGTAGTATTTTGTTGATGTGATTACTGATTATTTTATTAATTAAACGATTGAATATTTGCTCTTAATTGGTTTAAAAAAAATAAATGAATCAAATTTACTTTATATATGCATATGCATAATGATAAAAATATAGAAAAAGGAAATAGAATTTTAATGGGTGGTTGTGAGTGGACCAATCCAAAACCAAACAATGGGAAAGACAAATCTGAGAAAGCAAGGTACATTTCAGAGAGACAAATTGAAGCTCTCCACTCCAGTCCTGATAAGGTGGGCACAGGAAACAAAATTCAACAACCAAACACTTCCTTCACATTTTACCTTCACTCAGTAGTTATTCACTTCTCAATTTCCTTTTTTCTTGTGTACTTCTCTTACTTAAATATAAAAATTAGTTAAAAATTGCTTTTGATCCTAAATATAGTATCTTAAAAGAACTATTTGATCATGCCTATTTAGGCTTTGTTTGGTATCCTTTATGAGAATGAAAAGGGATTCTATTACACAAATATCATACTCAGCAAAATCTGTTATACCCATATTATTATCACTTAATAAAGTATTAATGACTATATATTTTCTTGCTGGAAAAAATTAACTATATATTTTCTTCTTGTTATTTTTTAAGAAATATTAACCTAAAAGTCTTTGTAGTCTCATTTAATTTTCAATAATGTCCTTTTAATTTTTTTTCTTTTAATCAGTCACATAAGATATAGGGGCTCGATTAAAAATTAAGTGAAACCATAAGAATCTAATAAAAAAATTATGAGGATTGAATTAAAAATCAGGTGAAATTATAACTTAATAAAAAACAAAAACTTAATTAAAAATCATGAAAAATTATATGGACTTGCAAATTATTATTTTTTTAAATTTTTATATTCAAAGGTATAATACTCATCTTTCATCTAAAAAATATTTTTTTTTATATTTTTTTTTTTTTTCCCCATTTCACTCTATTCTATTCCATTCCATGTACCATAATCATTTTTTATCAAGCAATATATCATGGAATCAATGAAGAAACAAGTTGGTAGGTGCCATTGAACCTTTATCATCATCTTTTGAAGGAAACTTTGTGGTCTATTTCCCACATTAAATGTTTTTTTTTGTAATTTTGTTTGTTTTCTTTTTTCCCTTATAAAAAGTCAATTTCACACCATTGTTTATCTCATTCACAAATCACAAAAAAAAAAAATGAAAACAAGAAATTTTCCTTAAAAAAAAAGAAAGAAAAGAGCCAAGAAATTTTGTAGGACCATATCCATCTTCATCATAGATGACATAGGCCTAATGTACTGCTTCTTGTTACCTTCAAAGAAATGATAAGGAGGCCCCCACCAAATATTCAATATATATCTCTATATATATATATATAATTGAAAATTCTGAATTAAATATGCCCACATAAAAAAAAACATGTTAAATCAACTTGTCGGCTAAGTGATAAGGAAATCAATGTCCTTTAAACAAAATAATAAATTTAAACTTATTAATGGAAAAAATTATATTAAAAAAAAATCTCAGCTTGGACTAATCAAGTTCATATTCAAATTATTAAAAAATCTTTAATCATTATCAAATAAATGTTTTCAGCATAAAACATTATACCCCTCTGGTCTTTAATATGAGACCTAATTGTTAAGTTAATTTTAGTTCCAAATATAAGACATATTTCTCATATTTATTAATTTTTTTAAATTATTCCTATGAATACTCTCTCAACCATAATCAAGTAAGAATATTAAGAAAGATGATTATGGTGTTTTAGAAGAAACATGTTATATTTCTTATAACTAACTAACTTACTTAATTTTGTTAATCTCATCAAATTAGTTAAATAATCGGAGGAAAACTCTTCTTTTAAAATACTTTTGTTTGCTACGGATTTGGCCAGTTAGCATTTTTAAACTCAAATCTAAATAATTTATTTTAAAAATGTGAATTTCTAATACTCACATAAACTCAAATGGATGGATAATGCACATTTTAATTACTTTACCTTTTCTTTTATTATTTTTAAATTATAAAAACAAATACTAACAGTTTAAGATTATAAGTATATAATCAAACTTACAACCTTTCAATTATAGAAGAATTTTTATATTACTCATCCGGTTCTAAATATAAGACTTATTTTATAACGTAAATTATACTATAAAATGAGTTTTATATCTACTATGAGAGGTAGGAGTATAAGATTACAAGACATTTGCTACTTTTATCACCTGAAGGTCCACTATAAAGTTTTCTCCACATGGTGTGATTGTTTTGTGTTTGTGAAGGGATATCTATTAATAATGATAGGGTTTGCCCAACTTTTTCCTGTTATGCCTCTGTGCATCAGGTTCATTGCTTTGTTAGGACAAGACAATTTTCAGCAGTTCCCTCCGTACATTAAATTGCTTATTTTCTTTAATATTACAATATAATCCATAAAACCAAATTTGCGCACTAATAAAAATATCCAACAGCAATTTTTTATTATTTTGCTCTATACACGTATCATCTACTCGCGCACACATAAACAAAAAAGATCCTGATGAGTAAAAATTATTGACTAATGAGGAATAATGATACTATGTTTTTTTTCTTTAATTTTTACACAAATCACTAAGGTGGAATATAACTAAAAAGAATGTGATATATATTAAAGGGGGTCCCTATAAATAAATGCGATTTTATTGAAAGATAATTGGGAGGGGAAGAAATGATTGGGTGCTTTTTGCAGAGACTATTGTCGATGAAGGAGTTGTCATCTGTTAGGCAGGCAAATTTGACAGAATAAGATACGAATTGTTATGGCAACCTTGCCTCTTCCTTGTGCCAACTCATTATATATCTTCAATGTACCAATCACCATGTCTGTAGAGACACACACACACCCACAAGTAATTTTATTTATAAGTTCTCAGTAGTATATGACTTATTTTTTAAATTCCATAAATATATAAGAAATAATGAAATATGTCCTCTTTGAAAAGAAATGAAAAATATTAAATATCTCAAAAACTTATTAGAACTAGAGGTTGAACTTTTGTAAGATCTAGGCAATGCAATGGATGGGGGAAAAGCAATGCAGCGAGTAAATAAAAAAAGGGAGAGAATTACAGCTGAGTTCTAAAGAAGAAACTTGATTACCAAACTCCTAATAACAACCTGAACAGTATGTAATAACAAGTTTCAGAATAAAAAATCATAACTTTTAATATTCATTGAGGCTTACTAGTAGTTGTTTTTCTTTATCGGAACTTCATTATAAGTCTCTCAAAATGGAGGCTCAGTGGGCACTAGTGGGTCTCATGATGTGTGGAGTAAAAAGACTTTTGGGCATTCCCAATAGATATTTATTACTAATCTGGATTTGAGTTAGATAAGATTCTAAGTAAGGATAATTCTCTTAAGCACATGATCCTTATTCCCATAATCCCATTGTTCCAAGGATCAAACCCATAATTTCTTTCTCTTATTACATTACCTACATCATTGACCAAACAATTACAATCATAGCTTTTTTTTTTAAACATAAGTATTCTTTTTATTGAAAGTAATTTGTTTGAGGTACTGTATTAAATTTTTAAAATTTATGGCATGTCTCTTAAAACTTAAAAAGCAACTATAAAAAAATACTTATAATTCAACAACCACAGATATTGAATATATAATATTTTGAGATATAAATTTGGGAAAATGACAATAAAATACCACTTGAATTCCAAAAAGACAAATAAGGCACCTGAATAAGCAAAATGACAAATAGGGCACTGGGTACCAATCTGGAATTCATATTTTCGGCCAAAAGACCAAAATGCCCTGATGAAATGGGGGAAGACAGACGCTGAAAGTGAGAGAAAGGAGAGAGGAAGACCGACGCAGTGAGAGAAAGGAGAGAGGAAGACCGACGCTGATGAAATGCAGGAAGAAGGAAAGAAGAATGTTGGAAATGCTATTATCTTACTCCTTCGCATCACCATTTTGTAGAGATTGTTGATTTTGGTTGTGGGAAAGAGGATTTGTAATGAGAGAGGGAGTGAACCGAAGCGGAAATCAGAAAACAATGGCAAGCAATTACGTAACATAACTGCTGTCATATGCCTGCTGGTTTTTGGTAAATCCCACTACGTGAATGGTAAATTTCACTATACATGTAGTTAATTATGAAAGTTAATAGTTCAATGTTTATTGTGACGTACTTCAAATGCACGTTCACTGAATGATTTATTTATGTTTATAAGTTACCTTTCCGGTGAAAACAGGTTTACAAAACCCATTGAAGAAGTAGTCACTTTCACTATAAAAGTTGTAAATCCCAGTATATGTTTTGTAAAATTCAACGTGAAATTTTATTGGTTTTTTCAAACAAGTTGCCCATCCCTTGAAAACTGGTTGCAAAAGCCATTTAAGAAGTGGTCATTTTCACTATAAAAGTTGTAAATATCACTGTGTGTTTTGTAAAATTCAGCGTGAAATTTTATTGATTTTTAGAAACAAGTTGCTCATCCCCTGAAAAGAGGTTGCAAAACTCATTTAAGAAGTGGTAATTTTCACTACAAAAGTTGTAAATATCACTCTATGTTTTGTAAAATTCAGTATGGAATTTTATTGGTTTTTAGAAACAAGTTACCCATCCCCTGAAAACTGGTTGCAAAAGCCATTTAAGAAGTGGTCATTTTCACTATAAAAGTTGTAAATATCACTGTGTGTTTTGTAAAATTCAGTCTGAAATTTTATTGGTTTTTAGAAACAAGTTGCCCATCCCCTGAAAACTGGTTGCAAAAGCCATTTAAGAAGTGGTCATTTTCACTATAGTGGTTGTAAATTTCACTATACATGTAGTTAATTATGAATTTTACAAAATACATATTGTGATTTACAACTTTTGTAGTGAAAGTGACTACTTTGTTAATGGGTTTTGCAACATGTTTTCAGGAGATAAACAACTTGTTTGTAAAAACCAATAAAATTTCACGTTGAATTTTACAAAACATATACTGGGATTTACAACTTTTATAGTGAAAGTGACTACTTCTTCAATGGGTTTTGTAAACCTGTTTTCACCGGAAAGGCAACTTATAAGCATAAATAAATCATTCAGTGAACGTGCATTTGAAGTACGTCACAATAAACATTGAACTATTAACTTTCATAATTAACTACATGTATAGTGAAATTTACCATTCACGTAGTAGGATTTACCAAAAACCAGCAGGCATATGACAGCAGTTACGTTACGTAATTGCTTGCCATTGTTTTCTGATTTTCGCTTCATCTTTCCCACAGGTTCATCTTTCCCACAGCTTCACATTCTCTGAAAATGGTTTTATGCGAAGAATAGAGACAGAACCAAAATTTTTTAGAGAAATGCTAGGCAATAACATTTTAAGCTGTGGGAACCCATCGAAAATCAGCGTCTTCCTCTCTCCTTCCTCTCTTCTTCCCGATTTCATCAGCGTCTTCCTCCTCTCTCCTTCCCGTATTTCATCAGTGTCTTCCTCTCTCCTTCCTCTCTCCTTCCTCTCACTTTCAGACAGGGCATTTTGGTCTTTTGGCCAAAAATCTGAATTCCAGATTGGTACCCTGTCCCCTATATGTCATTTTGCTTATTCAGGTGCCTTATTTGTCTTTTTGAAATTTAGGTGGTATTTTATTGTCATTTTCCCTATAAATTTTATCTTTATTAGTTAGAATATTTTGCACAAAGAATAAAGTTTAAAAAGGTCTATAATTGATAGTTTAGGGCACGAATTTGAAAGCTCATGAAGGTTTATGGTTAAGTCTCTAAAAACTAAGGGGTTATCCGTGTAAAATCCAGAGTTTAGAAAATTTCTGTATTGTATACTCTTCCTGAAACGTTAGTTAGAAGAAAATTTTTTAAAAGATGAGACGTTGTCAGGATAATTAATGTGATTTTTTTATTTTTGATTCTATTAAATATATAAGACAGAGGAGATAGATGAGAGAAAATAATAACGTAATATTAAAGGTAACTTCATTCTTCTTAGGGGTGAAATAGGAAAATGTTATTGTTTTATGACACATTTAATGACTAAACTTTTATTTTTTGTGTGTGAGAAAAATTAATCAACTTTTTATATTATAGATTGGAGGGAGTACTAATTAATGTTGATATAACTATTTTAAAGTCTGGTAAAAAGACTATTTAATAGTGGCATATAATTTTGCTGGGTCAAGTATTAAATATTTGGCTATTTATTAGGTATCTTTCGCCTTCAGTGGATATATATATTTCCCCAAGTACTTCACTGGATAAGCATAGGAATATCTGAATAATAGCATCTACATATATATATATATAAAATATGTAAGATTATATTTTCTTAATAAACAAACACCTATGCTCCTCTTTCAAGAATTTGAAGTACCAAAGTACTTAAAATCTTAATTCACGACAGCAATAAATATGACAAAATTGCTGTAAAAATGTATATACAGAAATTCTTATAAAGTTATAATAGTAAATTTTTTGGTTTTTAGAAACAAGTTACCCATCCCCTGAAAAACTGGTTGCAAAAGCCATTTAAGAAGTAGTCATTTTCACTATAAAAGTTGTAAATATCACTGTGTGTTTTGTAAATTCAGTTTGAAATTTTATTGGTTTTTAGAAACAAGTTGTCCATCCCCTGAAAACTGGTTGCAAAAGTCATTTAAGAAGTGGTCATTTTCACTATAGTGGTTGTAAATTTCACTATACATGTAGTTAATTATGAATTTTACAAAATACATATTGTGATTTACAACTTTTGTAGTGAAAGTGACTACTTTGTTAATGGGTTTTGCAACATGTTTTCAGGAGATAAACAACTTGTTTTGTAAAAAACCAATAAAAGTTCACGTTGAATTTTACAAAACATATATTGGGATTTACAACTTTTATAGTGAAAGTGACTACTTCTTCAATGGGTTTTGTAAACCTGTTTTCACCGGAAAGGCAACTTATAAGCATAAATAAATCATTCAGTGAACGTGCATTTGAAGTACGTCACAATAAACATTGAACTATTAACTTTCATAATTAACTACATGTATAGTGAAATTTACCATTTACGTAGTAGGATTTACCAAAAACCAGTAGACATATGACAGCAGTTACGTTACATAATTGCTTGCCATTGTTTTCTGATTTTCGCTTCATCTTTCCCACAGCTTCACATTCTCTGAAAATGGTTTTATGCGAAGAATAGAGACAGAACCAAAATTTTTTAGAGAAATGCTAGGCAATAAGATTTTAAGCTGTGGGAACCCATCGAAAATCAGCGTCTTCCTCTCTCCTTCCTCTCTTCTTCCGATTTCATCAGCGTCTTCCTCCTCTCTCCTTCCCGTATTTCATCAGTGTCTTCCTCTCTCCTTCCTCTCACTTTCAGACAGGGCATTTTGGTCTTTTGGCCAAAAATCTGAATTCCAGATTGGTACCATGTCCCCTATATGTCATTTTGCTTATTCAGGTGCTTATTTGTCTTTTTGAAATTCAGGTGGTATTTTATTGTCATTTTCCCTATAAATTTTATCTTTATTAGTTAGAATATTTTGCACAAAGAATAAAGTTTAAAAAGGTCTATAATTGATAGTTTAGGGCACGAATTTGAAAGCTCATGAAGATTTATGGTTAAGTCTCTAAAAACTAAGGGGTTATCCGTGTAAAATCCAGAGTTTAGAAAATTTCGTATGTATACTCTTCCTGAAACGTTAGTTAGAAGAAAATTTTTTAAAAGATGAGACGTTGTCAGGATAATTAATGTGATTTTTTTATTTTTGATTCTATTAAATATATAAGACAGAGGAGATAGATGAGAGAAATAATAACGTAATATTAAAGGTAACTTCATTCTTCTTAGGGGTGAAATAGGAAAATGTTATTGTTTTATGACACATTTAATGACTAAACTTTTATTTTTTGTGTGAGAGAAAAATTAATCAACTTTTTATATTATAGATTGGAGGGAGTACTAATTAATGTTGATATAACTATTTTAAAGTCTGGTAAAAAGACTATTTAATAGTGGCATATAATTTTGCTGGGTCAAGTATTAAATATTTGGCTATTTATTAGGTATCTTTCGCCTTCAGTGGATAATATATTTCCCCAAGTACTTCACTGGATAAGCATAGGAATATCTGAATAATAGCATCTACATATATATATATATATATATATATATATATATATGTAAGATTATATTTTCTTAATAAACAAACACCTATGCTCCTCTTTCAAGAATTTGAAGTACCAAAGTACTTAAATCTTAATTCACGACAGCAATAAATATGACAAAATTGCTGTAAAAATGTATATACAGAAATTCTTATAAAGTTATAATAGTAAATTTTTTTACACTTCACTGCTGCTATTCTTTATTAAATCATTATTTTTTATTTGTCCTCATGCTTCCCTTGGAGTTGTAGTCCTTCTTCTACCCAAATTATAAGCACCATTTAGAATGATTATAAATAAATTTTAATCGTAATTTATAGAGAGTTTTGTCTTGACTAATTGAAACATGTTTATAAGTGCTTTTGAATGTGATTCCAAATAGGCTCTAAATAATCAACAAAGCCTGACACAATTGGTAGATGGTTCGGTCTCTCAAACATAATGTTTTGGATTCAAACCAGGGTGTGGGTATTGAACAGACTTTGTTTGGATAGGCCAAACCTATTTCGATGATCTTTGCGTTTCGGAAGGATTAGTATTTAGTTATCGGTTGAGGAATATTGTCTGGTTTCTATCAAAATATAGGCCCTAAATAGTTCAAGTTTCATATGTCCTCTTAATCCTTCCTACTACTCATGCATATATGGGACTGATAGAGAACTTACTAAATTATGTAAATGTATGAGGCACATCGTTATTTTTTTGTTTAAATTTGATAGAGCTCTGAATTTTATACCCATGTATGCTATTTCTCCATTGATGCTCACTCTATATATATGAAATGTTTTGATACTACTCTTCTGGTGTTATATATAGAGCTAATTAGGAAGGTACTTTAAAGACCTTAATTCATTTTATTTATTATATTTTTAAACTAATTTTTCAAACTTATAAACTGATATATAATGTAATGATAACAAATATATTTTAAAGACATCATGTCATATTTGATGAAATCAAATAATTTATTTAGCTTCCACCTAATTAGTTTGCTCTTACATTAGGGACAGAAGGATTAGATTTTGCCATTTTAAAGTACAATTTAGTTAAAAATAATTCTGGATTAAGGGCAGGAAATAATAATAATAATAATAGGCCAAAATAGACACATAAGGTAGTGACGAGGATTGGTTGACTTTTTGCTAAGCGGTGAAAAATGTGAAGAAAGAGAAGAGGAAGAGAGAGAAAGTGTGCGGATTTGTGTGATGAGATTTGTGCCGCGTAACCCCCAACTAGAGCCTCCACATGGTTATGCCCCTCCCATGCTGGGTTTCGCCAACCATTTTTCATTGGTCCCTTCAAACTCCCCTCTGTAAATTTTGATCCCATCAATTTCTCTTCCATTGAAAACCAACCCCACCACCACCAACGGTGTCAAATTCAGCGAAATGAGTTAATTTCTAACGATATGAAAAAAATTAATATCCGAATTCCCGCTGCTTTCTCTCTCATTTTTCTGACCTTCTTCTTCTACCAATTTAGTTCTTTCATTACTTTGTTTGATTCAAAAAGGTAATAAAAAATAAATAAATATAGTGGATATCTGTCCCTAAATTGAATGAAAAGGAATTTTCTAACTATATAAATATTATTATATTATTTTTTTACACTCATATTATCTCTTCAATAGACCATTATAAGCAGAATATAAACATGAAAATAAATAGAATATTTTAATTTGTACACTGCACTTTAGCAATTGAGGGACACACACTCCCCATGAGGGATCCTGTTCATAAAAGAACAACCAATGAAATCACCAAAGCACCATTAAAGCCCATTATACATTGTATTGGGCTGACCTTGGGTTATGTTATAGCCCACTCTCGAATGTAAGTTTTGGGCTTATGTTGGGCCTAGCAAACGGTTTGAAAAATCTGGACTAGTGTTTGTGGGCCTCAAATTGGGCCTAGGGCTTGAAATTTGGGTTAGGGCTAAACTCATATATCAGCGCCGAATTCTGCATGCTCGAAGATGAAGAAACAGCCCCAGGATTCTTCTCCTTCATCTTCATTTTCCCAAACCCCAAAAACCCTATAAATTTTCATTTCCCTCAGTAGCCATTTGTTCCCTCGCCTCCACCAAAACCCTAGCCACTGTTAAAACCCTACCCCTTTGTAAGCAGGCTAGCTGGCTGCTACAGCCATGACTGAGCTCGAAGCTTCTCGCACCGACAAGAAGAAGAAGAAGCACCGTAACAAAGACGAAGCCGCCGACGTCCAAGATTCCGACTTCCTGATCAAACCCCAGAGCTACACTCCCACCATTGACACCTCTCAATGGCCGATTCTCCTCAAGAACTACGACCGTCTCAATGTGCGAACTGGACACTACACTCCTATTCCCTCCGGTTGCTCCCCTCTCAAGCGACCTCTCCCCGAGTACATCAAGTACGGTGTCATGAATCTCGATAAACCCGCGAACCCCTCTTCCACGAGGTCGTCGCTTGGATTAAACGGATTCTCCGGGTCGAGAAAACGGGTCACAGTGGTACTCTTGATCCCAAGGTCACTGGCAACCTCATAGTTTGCATTGATAGAGCCACGCGATTGGTGAAGTCGCAGCAGGGTGCTGGAAAAGAGTACGTATGTGTCGCTCGATTGCACTCTGCAGTTCCTGATGTCGCGAAAGTGGCGCGCGCACTTGAGACGCTTACCGGAGCTGTGTTTCAGCGGCCGCCGTTGATTTCTGCGGTTAAGAGGCAGCTCAGGATTAGGACAATATATGAAAGTAAGCTTCTTGAGTATGACCCTGACAAACATTTGGTTGTATTTTGGATTTCCTGTGAGGCAGGTACGTATGTGAGGACTCTCTGTGTCCATTTGGGTTTGATTCTTGGTGTGGGAGGCCACATGCAGGAGCTTAGAAGGGTGCGTTCAGGTATTTTAGGTGAGAAAGATAATATGGTTTCAATGCATGATGTGTTGGATGCTCAATGGGTTTATGATAACTACAGAGATGAGAGTTATTTGAGAAGGGTTATTATGCCTTTGGAAGTATTATTAACGAGTTATAAGAGATTAGTTGTTAAGGATTCTGCTGTTAATGCTATTTGTTATGGAGCGAAGCTAATGATTCCTGGGTTACTGAGGTTTGAGAATGATATTGAGGTCGGAGAGGAAGTGGTTCTAATGACTACCAAGGGTGAAGCGGTTGCATTGGGAATTGCAGAGATGACTACTGCTGTCATGGCTACTTGTGATCATGGTGTGGTAGCAAAGATCAAAAGAGTGGTTATGGACAGAGATACCTATCCAAGGAAATGGGGTTTAGGACCAAGAGCATCCATGAAGAAGAAGTTGATCGCGGAAGGGAAGCTAGATAAGCGTGGGAAGCCAAATGAGAATACTCCTCAAGAATGGCTGAGGAATGTAGTTTTACCAACTGGTGGAGATTCTATGATTGCCAGTATGCACGCTGAACCAGGTGCCAGCAAAAAGGAGACTGCTTTAGTGGGAAAGGAAAATGTTGCAAGTAAGGAGGATGGGCAAGAGCGTAAAAGAAAACTAGTTGATAGCACTGACTCTGCTGCGGTACCCACTAAGAAGTCCAAAACTGAAGAAGTTGAAGAATCTGAAAAGGAAGAAGTAGTGAAGATCAAGAAGGTAAAAGAGGATGTAGTGGAGGTTGAAGTTGATAGGAAAGAGAAAAAGAAAAAGAAGAAGAAGGATAAGGATGCTGAGGAAGCAGAGGCCGTTTCACCAGATGTGAAGTCTGAGAAGAAGAAAAAGAAACACAAAGAAAAGACAGAAGCTGCTTCACCGGACGTGGAGAAGTCTGAGAAGAAGAAAAAGAAGAAGGAAAGAAGCTGAAAATAACGCTGCTGAGATCAATGGTAAGGTTGATGACGATGAAGATAAAAGTGAGAAAAAGAAGAAGAAGAAGCATAAGAAGAGAAGTGAAGATGCAGAGGAATAATAATAGGTAAAAGTGATAGTTAGTTGTTAAAACTGATGAAATGTTGCCTGTATTGGTCATAAGTTCAAATCAACTGCAGTATGTTAATTTTTCCTTCCATTTGTTGTTTTCTTTTTATTGTTTCTGATAATTTTGCTTTGAAAAATTGGTGGTGTGCTTCATGTGTAACCTTGGGTTGCCAGTGGTTTTTGAAGACCCCACCCACAGACCTCGTTTTATTGGCTTGTAAAATTTTGTTGCACCCCCTTGCATCGAGGAAACTCAATATTTGCCCCATTATTGTGTTTCTGTTCCTTATATTTGCCAGGGCAGCTGCTTGACTTCTAAGAACGCATGCCAGATTTCACTGTTTCAACTTCAATTACCACTTTTGAAATATTTTTCATGTATCTATTAATTTCTGATTCATTGGTTTACTGAAACCTCTAGGCATGTAGAAATGGAAAATTCACTTTCAACGCATTTTCACGTAATCCAGGCTTTTGAAACAGTGGCGAAGAACAAGTAATTAGAACTTGCAATGTTTGTTTGTGTATGGTGAATTTGATTATCTTCTATTCAATTGAGGTATGGGAAGTTGGAATCTGCGTCCTCAGCGGATCTGCTTCATACAGACAAACTCTGCGATTGAAATCGTCAGAGTAAAAAAAAAAAAAAAGAGTGGACTAATTGGTTCAACCAGTACACCGGTCAGTGGTCCGATCTGGTTTATAGATTGAACTGGACTGAAGTGGTCAAACTGGTGTGAACAACCCGTTTAAATAATTTTGTTTACTATTTGTCATATTTTTCTCATTCGGCTCCTAATCTTCCAGTCATTATAGA
>NW_021637769.1:0-209497 GCF_004799145.2 Neltuma alba
GGAGGGAGAGTACTAATTAATGTTGATATAACTATTTAAAGTCTGGTAAAAAGACTATTTAATAGTGGCATATAATTTGCTGGGTCAAGTATTAAATATTTGGCTATTTATTAGGTATCTTTCGCCTTCAGTGATATATATATTTCCCCAAGTACTTCACTGGATAGGCTAGGAATATATGAATAATAGCATCTACATATATATATATATAAAATATGTAAGATTATATTTTCTTAATAAACAAACACCTATGCTCCTCTTTCAAGAATTTGAAGTACCAAAGTACTAAAATCTTAATTCACGCCAGCAATAAATATGACAAAATTGCTGTAAAAATGTATATACAGAAATTCTTATAAAGTTATAATAGTAAATTTTTTGGTTTTAGAAACAAGTTACCCATCCCCTGAAAAACTGGTTGCAAAAGCATTTAAGAAGTAGTCATTTTCACTATAAAAGTTGTAAATATCACTGTGTGTTTTGTAAAATTCAGTTGAAATTTTATTGGTTTTTAGAAACAAGTTGTCCATCCCCTGAAAACTGGTTGCAAAAGTCATTTAAGAAGTGGTCATTTTCACTATAGTGGTTGTAAATTTCACTATACAGTAGTTAATTATGAATTTTACAAAATACATATTGTGATTTACAACTTTTGTAGTGAAAGTGACTACTTTGTTAATGGGTTTTGAACATGTTTTCAGGAGATAAACAATGTTTGTAAAACCAATAAAATTTCACGTTGAATTTTACAAAACATATATTGGGATTTAAACTTTTATAGTGAAAGTGACTACTTCTTCAATGGGTTTTGTAAACCTGTTTTCACCGGAAAGGCAACTTATAAGCATAAATAAATCATTCAGTGAACGTGCATTTGAAGTACGTCACAATAAACATTGAACTATTAACTTTCATAATTAACTACATGTATAGTGAAATTTACCATTACGTAGTAGGATTTACCAAAAACAGTAGACATATGACAGCAATTACGTTACATAATTGCTTGCCATTGTTTTCTGATTTTCGCCATCTTTCCCACAGCTTCACATTCTCTGAAAATGGTTTTATGCGAAGAAGAGAGACAGAACCAAAATTTTTTAGAGAAATGCTAGGCAATAAGATTTTAAGCTGTGGGAACCCATCGAAAATCAGCGTCTTCCTCTCTCCTTCCTCTCTTCTTCCCGATTTCATCAGCGTCTTCCTCCTCTCTCCTTCCCGTATTTCATCAGTGTCTTCCTCTCTCCTTCCTCTCACTTTCAGACAGGGCATTTTGGTCTTTTGGCCAAAAATCTGAATTCCAGATTGGTACCATGTCCCCTATATGTCATTTTGCTTATTCAGGTGCCTTATTTGTCTTTTGAAATTCAGGTGGTATTTTATTGTCATTTTCCCTATAAATTTATCTTTATTAGTTAGAATATTTTGCACAAAGAATAAAGTTTAAAAAGGTCTATAATTGATAGTAAAATCTATGAAGATTTATGGTTAAGTCTCTAAAAACTAAGGGGTTATCCGTGTAAAATCCAGAGTTTAGAAAATTTCTGTATGTATACTCTTCCTGAAACGTTAGTTAGAAGAAAATTTTTTAAAAGATGAGACGTTGTCAGGATAATTAATGTGATTTTTTTATTTTTGATTCTATTAAATATATAAGACAGAGGAGATAGATGAGAGAAAATAATAACGTAATATTAAAGGTAACTTCATTCTTCTTAGGGGTGAAATAGGAAAATGTTATTGTTTTATGACACATTTAATGACTAAACTTTATTTTTTGTGTGTGAGAAAAATTAATCAACTTTTTATATTATAGATTGGAGGGAGTACTAATTAATGTTGATATAACTATTTTAAAGTCTGGTAAAAAGACTATTTAATAGTGGCATATAATTTTGCTGGGTCAAGTATTAAATATTTGGCTATTTATTAGGTATCTTTCGCCTTCAGTGGATATATATTTCCCCAAGTACTTCACTGGATAAGCATAGGAATATCTGAATAATAGCATCTACATATATATATATATATATATATATATATATAATATGTAAGATTATATTTTCTTAATAAACAAAACACCTATGCTCCTCTTTCAAGAATTTGAAGTACCAAAGTACTTAAAATCTTAATTCACGACAGCAATAAATATGACAAAATTGCTGTAAAAATGTATATACAGAAATTCTTATAAAGTTATAATAGTAAATTTTTTTACACTTCACTGCTGCTATTCTTTATTAAATCATTATTTTTTATTTGTCCTCATGCTTCCCTTGGAGTTGTAGTCCTTCTTCTACCCAAATTATAAGCACCATTTAGAATGATTTATAAATAAATTTTAATCGTAATTTATAGAGAGTTTTGTCTTGACTAATTGAAACATTTTATAAGTGCTTTTGAATGTGATTCCAAATAGGCTCTAAATAATCAACAAAGCCTGACACAATTGGTAGATGGTTCGGTCTCTCAAACATAATGTTTTGGATTCAAACCAGGGTGTGGGTATTGAACAGACTTTGTTTGGATAGGCCAAACCTATTTCGATGATCTTTGCGTTTCGGAAGGATTAGTATTTAGTTATCGGTTGAGGAATATTGTCTGGTTTCTATCAAAATATAGGCCCTAAATAGTTCAAGTTTCATATGTCCTCTTTAATCCTTCCTACTACTCATGCATATATGGGACTGATAGAGAACTTACTAAATTATGTAAATGTATGAGGCACATCGTTATTTTTTTGTTTAAATTTGATAGAGCTCTGAATTTTATACCCATGTATGCTATTTCTCCATTGATGCTCACTCTATATATATGAAATGTTTTGATACTACTCTTCTGGTGTTATATATAGAGCTAATAGGAAGGTACTTTAAAGACCTTAATCATTTTATTTATTATATTTTTAAACTAATTTTTCAAACTTATAAACTGATATATAATGTAATGATAACAAATATATTTTAAAGACATCATGTCATATTTGATGAAATCAAATAATTTATTTAGCTTCCACCTAATTAGTTTGCTCTTACATTAGGGACAGAAGGATTAGATTTTGCCATTTTAAAGTACAATTTAGTTAAAAATAATTCTGGATTAAGGGCAGGAAATAATAATAATAATAATAGGCCAAAATAGACACATAAGGTAGTGACGAGGATTGGTTGACTTTTGCTAAGCGGTGAAAAATGTGAAGAAAGAGAAGAGGAAGAGAGAGAGAAAAGTGTGCGGATTTGTGTGATGAGATTTGTGCCGCGTAACCCCAACTAGAGCCTCCACATGGTTATGCCCCTCCCATGCTGGGTTTCGGCCAACCATTTTTCATTGGTCCCTTCAAACTCCCCTCTGTAAATTTTGATCCCATCAATTTCTCTTCCATTGAAAACCAACCCCACCACCACCAACGGTGTCAAATTCAGCGAAATGAGTTAATTTCTAACGATATGAAAAAAAATTAATATCCGAATTCCCGCTGCTTTCTCTCTCATTTTTCTGACCTTCTTCTTCTACCAATTTAGTTCTTTCATTACTTTGTTTGATTCAAAAAGGTAATAAAAAATAAATAAATATAGTGGATATCTGTCCCTAAATTGAATGAAAAGGAATTTTCTAACTATATAAATATTATTATATTTTTTTACACTCATATTATCTCTTCAATAGACCATTATAAGCAGAATATAAACATGAAAATAAATAGAATATTTTAATTTGTACACTGCACTTTAGCAATTGAGGGACACACACTCCCCATGAGGGATCCTGTTCATAAAGAACAACCAATGAAATCACCAAAGCACCATTAAAGCCCATTATACATTGTATTGGGCTGACCTTGGGTTATGTTATAGCCCACTCTCGAATGTAAGTTTTGGGCTTATGTTGGGCCTAGCAAACGGTTTGAAAAATCTGGACTAGTGTTTGTGGGCCTCAAATTGGGCCTAGGGCTTGAAATTTGGGTTAGGGCTAAACTCATATATCAGCGCCGAATTCTGCATGTTCGAAGATGAAGAAACAGCCCCAGGATTCTTCTCCTTCATCTTCATTTTCCCAAACCCCAAAAACCCTATAAATTTTCATTTCCCTCAGTAGCCATTTGTTCCCTCGCCTCCACCAAAACCCTAGCCACTGTTAAAACCCTACCCCTTTGTAAGCAGGCTAGCTGGCTGCTACAGCCATGACTGAGCTCGAAGCTTCTCGCACCGACAAGAAGAAGAAGAAGCACCGTAACAAAGACGAAGCCGCCGACGTCCAAGATTCCGACTTCCTGATCAAACCCCAGAGCTACACTCCCACCATTGACACCTCTCAATGGCCGATTCTCCTCAAGAACTACGACCGTCTCAATGTGCGAACTGGACACTACACTCCTATTCCCTCCGGTTGCTCCCCTCTCAAGCGACCTCTCCCCGAGTACATCAAGTACGGTGTCATGAATCTCGATAAACCCGCGAACCCCTCTTCCCACGAGGTCGTCGCTTGGATTAAACGGATTCTCCGGGTCGAGAAAACGGGTCACAGTGGTACTCTTGATCCCAAGGTCACTGGCAACCTCATAGTTTGCATTGATAGAGCCACGCGATTGGTGAAGTCGCAGCAGGGTGCTGGAAAAGAGTACGTATGTGTCGCTCGATTGCACTCTGCAGTTCCTGATGTCGCGAAAGTGGCGCGCGCACTTGAGACGCTTACCGGAGCTGTGTTTCAGCGGCCGCCGTTGATTTCTGCGGTTAAGAGGCAGCTCAGGATTAGGACAATATATGAAAGTAAGCTTCTTGAGTATGACCCTGACAAACATTTGGTTGTATTTTGGATTTCCTGTGAGGCAGGTACGTATGTGAGGACTCTCTGTGTCCATTTGGGTTTGATTCTTGGTGTGGGAGGCCACATGCAGGAGCTTAGAAGGGTGCGTTCAGGTATTTTAGGTGAGAAAGATAATATGGTTTCAATGCATGATGTGTTGGATGCTCAATGGGTTTATGATAACTACAGAGATGAGAGTTATTTGAGAAGGGTTATTATGCCTTTGGAAGTATTATTAACGAGTTATAAGAGATTAGTTGTTAAGGATTCTGCTGTTAATGCTATTTGTTATGGAGCGAAGCTAATGATTCCTGGGTTACTGAGGTTTGAGAATGATATTGAGGTCGGAGAGGAAGTGGTTCTAATGACTACCAAGGGTGAAGCGGTTGCATTGGGAATTGCAGAGATGACTACTGCTGTCATGGCTACTTGTGATCATGGTGTGGTAGCAAAGATCAAAAGAGTGGTTATGGACAGAGATACCTATCCAAGGAAATGGGGTTTAGGACCAAGAGCATCCATGAAGAAGAAGTTGATCGCGGAAGGGAAGCTAGATAAGCGTGGGAAGCCAAATGAGAATACTCCTCAAGAATGGCTGAGGAATGTAGTTTTACCAACTGGTGGAGATTCTATGATTGCCAGTATGCACGCTGAACCAGGTGCCAGCAAAAAGGAGACTGCTTTAGTGGGAAAGGAAAATGTTGCAAGTAAGGAGGATGGGCAAGAGCGTAAAAGAAAACTAGTTGATAGCACTGACTCTGCTGCGGTACCCACTAAGAAGTCCAAAACTGAAGAAGTTGAAGAATCTGAAAAGGAAGAAGTAGTGAAGATCAAGAAGGTAAAAGAGGATGTAGTGGAGGTTGAAGTTGATAGGAAAGAGAAAAAGAAAAAGAAGAAGAAGGATAAGGATGCTGAGGAAGCAGAGGCCGTTTCACCAGATGTGAAGTCTGAGAAGAAGAAAAAGAAACACAAAGAAAAGACAGAAGCTGCTTCACCGGACGTGGAGAAGTCTGAGAAGAAGAAAAAGAAGAAGGAGAAAGAAGCTGAAAATAACGCTGCTGAGATCAATGGTAAGGTTGATGACGATGAAGATAAAAGTGAGAAAAAGAAGAAGAAGAAGCATAAGAAGAGAAGTGAAGATGCAGAGGAATAATAATAGGTAAAAGTGATAGTTAGTTGTTAAAACTGATGAAATGTTGCCTGTATTGGTCATAAGTTCAAATCAACTGCAGTATGTTAATTTTTCCTTCCATTTGTTGTTTTCTTTTTATTGTTTCTGATAATTTTGCTTTGAAAAATTGGTGGTGTGCTTCATGTGTAACCTTGGGTTGCCAGTGGTTTTTGAAGACCCCACCCACAGACCTCGTTTTATTGGCTTGTAAAATTTTGTTGCACCCCCTTGCATCGAGGAAACTCAATATTTGCCCCATTATTGTGTTTCTGTTCCTTATATTTGCCAGGGCAGCTGCTTGACTTCTAAGAACGCATGCCAGATTTCACTGTTTCAACTTCAATTACCACTTTTGAAATATTTTTCATGTATCTATTAATTTCTGATTCATTGGTTTACTGAAACCTCTAGGCATGTAGAAATGGAAAATTCACTTTCAACGCATTTTCACGTAATCCAGGCTTTTGAAACAGTGGCGAAGAACAAGTAATTAGAACTTGCAATGTTTGTTTTGTGTATGGTGAATTTGATTATCTTCTATTCAATTGAGGTATGGGAAGTTGGAATCTGCGTCCTCAGCGGATCTGCTTCATACAGACAAACTCTGCGATTGAAATCGTCAGAGTAAAAAAAAAAAAAAAGAGTGGACTAATTGGTTCAACCAGTACACCGGTCAGTGGTCCGATCTGGTTCATAGATTGAACTGGACTGAAGTGGTCAAACTGGTGTGAACAACCCGTTTAAATAATTGTATTACTATTTGTCATATTTTTCTCATTCGGCTCCTAATCTTCCAGTCATTATAGATTTAAATGAATTTTAATGATGATTTTGGTATTATTGACTATTAATTTTAGTTATTGAGAAATCATAAAGATCAAAATTTTTAATATTGTTGTATTTTATTATTATTATTATTATTATCAAAATATTGTTATATTTCTATATATTTTGTTATTAATGATTATTAGTATTGTTATATTTTGTTATTTTCAATCAAATTATATTATTTTAATATGATCGATTTGATTTTGAGTTGATTCTCATATGATCTACTGATTTTTAAACTACTATTTCAACTGGTTTAATATCTGGTCTGATTTTTTATTTCTCAGAAAAAGGTTCAAGTGTATTTGAAATATATTTTTAGCTGCCCATAAATGTCTTCTGTTTGTTCTTAGAATGTAGTTTTAACTAATTTTTGCTTATTAACCCGTCCAGATTTTTGGTTTTTCTTACATTTCAAGTTATAAGTGAAGCATTCCAAGTATTGATAGATTGGGTTACATCATGACCCTTTTTTTATATGACTTGGTTTTTTAATTCTGGTTCTAGTCTCTGGTTTCAATGCGTGTTTAATAAGGAAATTTTGTTTTATTTCAGCCTAGTTTCAAAATTACAAACTTTGTTGGCATTATAGTTATTACATGTACTGTCCGGTAATAACAAGGTCCTCAAATATTAAATGACGCCCGCTATGGATGCTTCAAAGCTACTATCTCCGAGATTGAGAAACTATACCTTTGAACAATGATGCTAATACCAACAATAGTTTTACTATGTTCAAGCCATGGAACATTGAGCCCGACAGTGGATAATTACAATTAATCATGACAAAATTAGTATTGCATGGTAAGGGTTCAACTTTAGGCTATTTGTATAGAAATCAAATTATAATTTTAAAAATAATTTTGTGTGAAAGTATTTTTTAAACATGCTTAAATCAAGCACTTTTTTTGTTTTAAATATTCATTTATTTGACCCTTAAATAATTTGTATGGTGACTTTAAGAAGTTTTTATTAAAAGATAGTTTTAATGTATATAATTAGTAAGGATGTTTTAAGTAAGATAATATCTATTTATTATAAATAATTAAATTAATTAATTTTCATAATATCTCTACAGGAAAACTAACATACCAATCCTTATAGTTTAATCAAATTTTGAATTAGGTCTATAAATTTTTTCCTTTATATCCGATCCTCATTGTTTGTTGAGTTATTGATGGTAGTCCTTCTGTTAATAAAACTAGCAAATGCCGTTAGTTTCAGTCAACAAGTGCTGATGTGGCGCTACACATGAACCTACTCGTTTACATAGCCTATTCGCCATGGTTTTTTTTTTTTGGACTGAATATTCGCCATAGTTGGAATTACAAAACCACACGCTACCCCTGTTCTCTACTCTGGCTAATCACTTCACTTCAAGGCATCAAGGTTAAGTTTTTTGTGGGAATTTATATTTGGTCTTTCTGAGCTTTAAACTGAGGTTTGATTTTAACTGAAGTATGCAAATCAAATCCTTTAAAATCATGAAAACAATTTTACCAATCAATCAATTCATCTCCCCGGTTTACTTTTAAAACTGAGTTATTGGAACAGAGAAGTGTATATATCATCAATCAATTCATTTCCCTTGTATTTTATTTCCAAATTCTTACACTTGTGTGTGTCTATATATATATATATAGAGAGAGAGAGAGAGAGAGAGAGAGATTTTCTTTTTTGTCTTTGCGCAGAGTTGATTGCTAACTCGTGAGAAATCAAATATATACAAGCACACCTTCCCGTTTCGTTTCTTTTGTGCGGATTCTCACATCCATATAAATATATAGATTTTTCACAATTTCACTCCTCTCTCCCATAATTAGACAAAGGAACATGCATTTAGGCACAAAACTCGATTTCGTGTATCATATTGAGATTGACTTTGCCGTCAAAATATTACTCTTGCTTTGGTTCTCAAAATATTTAATCAGTTTTGGATCCACTGGTAATAGTTTTTTAATACTCCTCCGGTTCTTGATATAATACCTGTTTAACTAATTTGATTAGATTAAGAAAGTTAGGTAAGTTAGTTAATTATAAGAAATATGACATGTTTTTCCTAAAACTCCATAATCATCTTTCTTAATATTCTTCCTCTCTCTTCTACTTGATTATGGTTAAGGGAGTATTAATAGGGATAATTTAGAAAAAACTGACAAATGTGATAAATAGGTTTTATATTTAAAATCAAAATCAACTCAATAATCAGGTCTTATATTAAGGATTGAAGGAGTAATATTTTATGTGCTAACGAGCTTTTATGGTGGCAAACTCGATTTTACCCAACAATCAGTACATCTACAAGTGGTTTGAGGGTGGATGAAGGAGGAGCATGATCGAATCCCTGAGAAGCTCACAGCGAGAGCCTCCGCCAGAGGACTTCATGAAATCTGTTGGGTTGGATGGTCTGGCCATGGCAGATTCTACCGTGTAGATGAGGAGGTTCAGAAGCTCACTTAAATTTGGATGCAATCACTGTCTGTGTGTAGCACCACATCAGCATCTTTTATTAATGGAAGGATTAACATTAACAACGGAGCAAACAACAAGGAGTGGATAGAAGGGGGGAAAAACAAAAAACTACAGGGATCTAATTCAAAATTTGATCAAATTATAAGGACTGTTAGATTAGTTTTCCCTATCTGTAAACTAATTATGTAGCTCTTAACATAAAAAAAGTTTCGATCTCTCATGTATGTTCATCAATTTCATGGCAAGATAAGCTCTATTGCTGTTATTCATAAATCATGAATGATGCAATTCATTCATTAATCTCTGTGGTTGAGCTCATTTTGCGACTTATATATATGGACTGGTATGCTGATTCATGAATCAACAGCTAATTAGTTCTCTTAAGCTCACCAATCAGCATCTCACCGATTTTGGGAAAGATAATAAAAGTAAAGAAAAACGGTACAGAAAGGTTTCCAATTCCACCTGCTAGTCAAATACGGAAAAAATAAAAAGAAAGCGTTTCTGGTTGATGTAATACATAAATTGCTGCAAGACATTCAGTAAAAACGAGAAATGGACACCTATCCTTTTTTCCCCTTAGAAAAAAACAACATGATACACTTCTTCGGTGTTAAATATAAAATCCATTTTATAGTGTAATTTACGCTACAAAATGAGTCTTATATTTAGAATCGAAGGGAGTATTAAATAATAAATGTGCACCTATCCAATTTTATGTTCTTTGCATACGAAACATTGAAGATAATTGCATGCGTCTTTTTTTTAAAAATATTTTACAAGATTCATGATTTTTCAAATTCTTACACTTGAGTGAATTGAATTTGTGTTATGTTAATTTTGATAATGGATGAATATAAATCAAAAGAATTTGAATATCAACTTAAGCGTGCTGCCAAAATGATAGAAAAGGCCGTTTCTCCAATCTCTTCACCGATCAAGAACCCATTCACAAATGGTTTAGCATGACAACAAATTCCATAATTGCCTAACCAGTATAAGCTATTTTAATTAAAACTGTATTTTTCTATCCTAATCTGTATTAAAGTTACTTTAATTAAAATAATTTTAATTTTAATCGTGTCAGTTTTTTTTTTGTCAACTTCATGTAATCAATCTTTACTTGAAATGCGCTATGTGCCTATATATATAAGCAAGTCTCATTTGTGCAGGGAGTTAGAACACACTTATATCATATTTCTATTTAAAATGGCTTATAAGTAGCATTTCAATCGTTATTTACAGAATATAAAGTAAGTATGTGAAAGGAATTTTATCTCAGATAATGTGAAACATGCTCATAAATACTTATACAAGTGATGCAAAACAAGCACTTCGTGTGTTAAAAATATTCGTGTGTTATCAATACGAGTTCTTATTAAATAACTTACTCTAGTGAAAATTTGAGTCAATAATATCTTACTTTTGTCAATCAGAAATTCAGAGGATTATGTGTATCAAAAAGAATCCAACCACAATCCCGCATAGTGATTCTCCAGTTCTCCCATATAGTCCTCTGAGAAATTGAAGTTTTGTTTCCAGTGGGAATTACTCTTCTAATGGTATTTGAGATAAAACTATCAAATAGGGGGCAAAGACAATTGAAGGAACGATAATCTAAATGGCACATCCAAAAGGGAAAAAAAAATCACCTAAATTTATTTGCTTGAACCACCGACGCTGCTCTCTTGGATCAATGGAGGATTCACACACTAGCTCAAGTCACTAATAAATCAGTCTCCCAAAAAAGAGAAGGAGAAAGAGAAAGAGAAAGAAAAAGAAAAAGAAAAAGCAGCAGGCTCAAGCTTAACAATATTCAGATTCCATAGTTGAGAAAAGACAAATTCTTGATGCTTTTGATCTCTGCTGAAGCTTTGATCCTCGTTCAATTATTAAATCCTATGACCTGTCGCTGTTGTATCATGTCTTGAATCAGAACTGACATATTCAGACGAGAGGATCCACCTTTCTCCACTGCCTTCTTTGCTTTCTCTGCATAATTCCTTGCTCTTTCTCTTATCCTTTCACTTTCTTCATCTTCTTCACCCATCACTTTCTCTATAGCCTCCTTCACTTTCTCCCTTTTCACCTTCACACCATAATTCTCTTCTTCCCCAAAATTCATAGTACTCTCAGCTCCCACCTTCACACCTGTCTGCAACACCTCCACAACAACCTTCTCGTTATAAAATTGTTCAGCAAACATAGGAAATGTTATTAATGGCACTCCATAACTGATCCCTTCAAGTGTTGAGTTCCATCCACAGTGTGTTAAGAATGATCCTATGGCTTTGTGTGACAGTATCAGAACTTGAGGCACCCAACCTCTTATTATGAGTCCTCTTCCTTTCACTCTCTCCTCTAATCCATCTTCCTTCAGTAGATTCTCCATTTCTTCTCTTTTGTATGCTCCTCTCAGCACCAAAATGAATGGTCTGTCTGTGGCTTCCAGTCCTAAACCTAGCTCCATCAGTTGTTCTGGTGGTACACAGTTTAAGCTTCCAAGGCAAACATAGATTACAGATCTTGCAGGCCATGAATCAAGCCATTTTAAGCAGTCATTATCTTGTTCTTCTTCGTTGGAGGACTCTATCTTGCCTCTTTGAGCCTTGTCCATGTTGGATAGGGACACAGGACCAATACAATAAACCTTCTTTCCTGTGACTTCTCTGTATTCTTTCAGGTACTCAGGTTCCAACTCTTCAAAGCTATTCACTATCACCCCAAATGCTTCTTTTTCAGATTCCCATACTTTGTCACGATACTCTTCGTCAGGCTTCGTGGTGACATTAAAAAATGGGTGAAGCTGAGATCTTTTAAACGACATCTTATGGGGCAATCCAGGGACAAAGAATGGTTCTGAATCAGACACGTCCTTGTACACCTTGGAACTTTGCAGATTATGATTGCACAGCATTTTGAAACAGTTAGTTCCATCGAATGTTATTCCTGGAACTCTGAATTTCTTAGCAGCAGAAGCTGCAGAAGGAACATAAGGGTCATACATGACGCAGGTCGGAGTTGGATTAAGCTTTTCAAAGACTTGTTCAAGTGGCTTCTGCAACATAAGCACAGCTTTCATGAAGTTAAATCGAAGATCTGTGGAAGGTAAGGCATCGAAACTCTCACATCCCTCAGGCAAACCAGCCTCAGCATTTGGGAACTGAAAGAGTTGAATATGAAGGTTAGATGAACCAGACCGGATCTCTCTGTCAATGGTGGCTCTGACTCGAACTGCATTAAGAGGTGTGGTGACTATGGTCACCTTCATCAGATTCTGGCGAGCCAACAATGTAGCCATGTCCACCATGGGAAGAAGATGACCTGGGGTCATAAAAGGAATCAAAACAAGGTGAAGCTGATTCTCAAGCTTCTTCTGCTGCGTCATGGTGTTGCAGGTAAGAATCAAAGGAAATAGTTAGAGAGAAGACGAGAGATTTGGTTTGAAACATATCAGAAGAAGTGGTGGGGAGGGAGTTTTATAGAGAATTGATCAAGGTGATAGTAAGATGCAGGCTGGCAAGAAAGAAGAAACTGAAGAAATGGACATTGAGAATTGTGTTTTGTTGGGAGGAAAAAAGGAAACTGAAATGAACAACACATGATTCAGGAGGTGAGAGTGAGACACAAATTAAGGAAGTAGCAAGCAGGGCACGTATATATGAAGGTGTTCATAAATGTGATACTTGATTATTGTGCGGACAGGTTCTGTTCCTTGCAAGGACATGGCATTGTGGCACAGTGAATCAAAGATTCCCCGGAAAGTGAGAGTAAAACGTCGTGAGTTTGATCCTACTTATAATATCAAGCCATTAATGTGTGTTTATGTGAGAAATTACGAGTTCTATCCCATTTATAATATGAAATCGTTAATCGTTAATGCTTGTCCATGTGAGAGATTGCGAGTTTGATCCTGTTTCTAATATCAAGTCGTTAATGCTTGTATATGCGAAGAAGGTTTTATTTCTTATAAGGCATGAAGTGACTAGAATTTTGGATGCAATGGGATGACAAATACATGTTAAACATGATTTAAAAACAAACTGGTGTAGTAGAAAAAAAAAAAATAGGGATATGGTTTTTCTCCTAGTCCAAATCAAATTTGTGTTTGGAGAAAAGGAAGGGGTTTTGGTGGGCTTTGTCTGATATATGAGTCTTATTAAACTCTTATTTATTTATTTATTGATCACTCTTACTGGTGTTACGGTTTGAAGTAGAACTTAGGGGGTGTTTGGATAAAGCCAAACCATGGTTTGGAGAATAGCTTCTGGAGAATAGATTTTGAAAGAATAGATTTTCTGAAAAAGTGATTCTGATAAAGTGAGAGTGTTTGGATAGTTGTTGTCAGAAGTGCTTTTTTATATGTAGAAATTACTAAAAAGGACATAAGTTTAAATGATAATTACATATAAGATATATTTCATAATATATGTTTATTTAAAGTAAATAAATAATATTAATAAAATATACCTTACGTATATATAGTAATAAAATAAATATGTTTTTTTGCAAAATAATTTAATAAAGTAATTAAATATGTATATATATTAATAAATAATATATAGTAATAAAATAATTAAAATTAATACGTATATATATTAATAAAATAACTAAATATGTTTTTCATAAAATAATTTGTCACCGGCAACGACAAATTTCAGAATGGGAGGAGAGAGAATTTTGTTTTCCACCGTTGAAGCCTCTCTGACAGGAGCAATTATTATTTCAACAAACATATTTCTCCACAATCCACAATTTGCCAGCTTATACGAAAACCATGGTTTGGCTGGCCAAAACCATGGTTTTCATAGAAACCTTGGTTTTCCTAAAAAAATGGGTGTTTGGCAAATTTTTTTTCAAACCATGGTTTGGGTCCCCAAACCATGGTTTGGAAAAAAACCCAAACACCCCCTTAGTCCTTAACTTAAATAGGATAAGGTGGAATATAAATGATAACAAAGGATTTAAATTCTTTGTTTAATGTAAATTTTGAACTATTGTTTTAACATCAGGTATAAGAGTGTGCGAAACAAGTTAGGAAGAAAAAGGGGCAAGGATGAATTGTAAACTCAATTTTGTCTGTGTTCAATCCCAATAAAATAAGAAAAATAGCAACTAAAAACTTTAGGTAATGTGTTAATTCAAAATTATATGCTTTGTTAGTGTGAATTTAAGGTATTTTCAGATCCCTTTGTAATTGAAATCAATACCTATTCTCTTTTTGCCCAAGTAAGGCTCTTGTCACCTAGACTAATAGCTTGTTGATTGGAGAAGACCCCTAATTCGCCATATTAGCTAAAATTAGAAGAGTCAATATTAAACAAAATAAACAACCAAGCAAATAATAAGCATAGACTCTTTCAGCTCCCTTCTCCCAAGAATACTTGGCATAATTTAGAATTTTGATATCATAATGTTGACACACCATAAGCTTTTCTTTTTTTTTTTTAATATAACACAATTAAATGCGCATGCACACAAACATATATAATATCAATGTCAGGCTTACATACAAGACTTCATCCAAGCGTGAAGAGTGGCATTGATGTTTTGACAATTAGCCGTTTGACTTTCAAAAATGTTTTGCTATGGCAATGAAAGATGAAAAAGCAAGTAGGCTGTAAATGGGAATAACGTATATTACTCTGAAAAACTAACAATTGAAAAGTGAATAAAAGTTAAAAGCTGCATGGCCGTATGAAGAAAGTCCAAAAGCTGCCAGCATACACTTATGAATAAAACCGATAATATGAGCTGAACCCACAGGTATAACCCGCCGACCCGTCAAAAGTAACAAGTTAGAGTTGGCTAAAAGTCAACCCACCAATAAATAAAACTTTTTAACCCGCAGCGTATAACTCACAACTCGTCATGGGTTGGCCCGCCAACTCGCAGGTTAATATGCATTTATTTTTTATTTCTATTTTTAAATTTTATTAATTATTATAATTATATTATTATATTTTATATCCTATCTAAAAAAAGTTAAAAAATGCAAATATAATTTAGGAAAAATCCCAGAAAAAGCCCTTAGAATATATCAAATCCCAGATTGGGTCTTTAAATTTCGAAAATGACAGAATGGGTCATTGACCCAATCTGTCATTTGTGAAATTCAGGCGAATTGATATTTTTGCCCCTGAGCAAAAGTGAGTAGTTATTCTCTAAACAAATCTAGGTAACGCTTACACTGTTCTAGTGATTACAAGATTCGTTGTAGTTAATAATAAGATACCTGACAATAATAAGATACCTGACTATGAAAAAATGAGTAGTTATTCTTTACACAAATCTAGGTAATACTTATATTGTTCTAGTGATTACAGAATTAGTTGTAGTTAATAACAAGACACCTGACTATGAAAAAGTGAGTAGTTATTCGCTACACGAATCTAGGTAACACCTAAACTCTTATAGTGATTCCTTGAATCATTATAGTGAATGAATAAATGAGGGCAAAATTGTCAATTCGCCTGAATTTCACAAATGACAGATTGGGTCAATGACCCATTCTGTCATTTTCGAAATTTAAGGATCCAATCTGACATTTCCCATATTCCATGGACCTTTTTTGAGATTTTCCCTATAATTTATTTGGTATTTTCAATCAAATATTTGAAGAAAAGGTAAAAATATCATTATATTTTTTTATATTGTATAAGAAAAAATATTTTAAAAATTAAAAATTAAAAAAAAAAAGAAAAGAAAATAATAGTTGGCGGGTTGGCCATCAACCCACCATGACAGGTTAAGGTTGGCTAAAAGCCAATCCGTCATTACACGGGTCTTTTTCAACCCGCACCGTTTAACCCTAACTCTCCATGAGCAAACCCGCAACCCACGGGTTAACCCATATTACCACCCCAACCTATAAATCATCACACATGCAAATGACAAATCAAAGACAATAATAGGAGAGAGATATTTTGGTGAAGTGACTTGAAGATGGCATGCCATTTACTTAGATGGGAGGTGTAACATCCTTATTTTTATCTAGTATTTAATTAAATTTATAAATAAATATATTTTAGTATTAAGTTAATAAAAAAAAAGTTAGATATAGGCAAATTATTATTATTATTTTAATAATGTTTTTGTGTGTGAGTGTGTGTGGATGATATTCTAGAAAATTATACCATGGTATAGAAGTCCCACATCGACTAATCTTTAGAGTGAAGGAGTTTGAGGAGCTTATATATAGGAGATAGTGAGTGGAGCTTGAAGTGAGTAAATAATTTTCGCACATATCTGAGATAGTCTCAGAAAAGTGCTAGTTTTGAGTTTATGAACCGTTAGATTGGACTAAAATTTGGTTAGCCCATTTGGGACATCCAAATCGTTAATTTCAACGGTTGGATCATCATTTTGATATCCAAGTTACAGGTTATTAGGTACGTTTTTAACTTATATCTTTTAGATTTAGCAGATAGAGTCTTGGATAGTAAATTAGCATTTTAAAGTTCATTCACCGTTAGATTGAGCTATAATTTGGAGGATAGTATCATGATAGATAGAAAATTAAATTCAACGGTTAGATTAAGGATTTAACTTCTGTAGTGAGAATAACCTGGTTCGTACTAAGTCTATTTGCCTAAGTCCTTCGAAGATGGAATATAAATTATAAATTTACAGTTTGTCTATTTAAATTATGAATTTGATGATTCTAATAATATAATCTAATAATTAAAGAACATTTAAGTAAGAAAAATTTAGGAATCGAGTCTAAATCATATATATATATGTTCTCATTCCAAACCTTAGAGAAATGTCTTTTAGACTAGAATTCTGAGTAAAAATTAAAGCTTTTAGAAGAGGAGTTAGATGCTAGAATTTTGTGAGTAGCTTACTCTAATAATATAGAGATAATATTTTAATTTTTTTGTAGATATAAACTCTATTGTGGTATTTTCGAGATTGGACTCTGGTTGTGTAGTTGACTGTTAGTTAGGAGACCAGGTAACTAAATTTCTATCTGTTGCGTGCTCTAGTATGAAGTTGGTGAGCGGCTTTATAACTAATTTTATAAAAGTATATTATGTTTTGTATGAACTGTCTTGTGGGATGTTATTTAAAAAAAAAAAGATTAACATAGTTTGTATTGCAAGAAATTGGTGATCATGATTATGATGTGTTATTATGAAATTCCGTTGATTATGCATGTAAATATGGAATTTTGAACCCTGTGCATCTATTTTGGGTGGGGAAAGAAGATAATTGGAGTTATTGAGATTCATATACTTGACACATGGTATTGGCCTCCATATGGAGCTCTATGGTTGGCCGCTAGTATTGTCCCACTAGTTCTTCGAGGGACTACGACACCCCACTAGTTCTTCGAGAAGGGACCCATGGTCTACCGAGTGCTTTATGATCTTTCGCCGGTCCACATCACTCGTGTGGTGAACTTGTCAGAGTTGCCAGTCAAATGGGAAAAACTTAACCCATGGGTCCAGTCGGCGGAAATAAGGAGGATACAAGGATGGATTTGGGTTCAAGAATTGCATATGACATGGGATGTTCATTGATATTTATATCTTTTAAATAAATAAACAGTATGTTATTTCTTTTGAAATGTATCAACTGCATGAAATTAGTAGAAATATTTGTCTTATATGATTATTGTGAGTTTAAATGTTAAATAGATGTCTATCAACTATTATTAATTCTGTGCATCCCATCTGACACCTTGCTAGCCCATATTAGGGTATGTGATAGGTAAGGATTTAGTTACTGAGACGTTGTCTTACTCCCGTTGCTTTATTATTTTCAGGAAACACTACGCTAACAGGACCTTCAGGGAAGACTCCTGAGGCTCAATAGCTGTAGCTGAGAGTGTAGAGCTTTTGAACCTTATTTTATGCAATCTTTTTGTATATTGCCACGCATCAGGACTGCATTCATTTGGGACTTATTTTACCTTCTCATATTTTTATGTCGTTTGACTTAGTGAACATATTATACCTTCTATCTTTGGTTTATTTTGTCTGAACATTAGACTAGAGTGCTGGTAGTGGGCCCGAGGCCCTTAGATTGCTTGTGATTGAATTATTGTGGATCCACGATGTGATAATGGTAATTTTTGCAAATTTAGTTGTTGCTAGTATTGACTAATATAGTCAAATATAAACTACTATTATAATTTATCATTCAGAGGCGTATTGTTTTATAACCATGTTTGCCATGATTACAAATATATGTTATTCTTTTTCTAACTATGATAGCCTTAATTAAGGTCGAATGCTTTCTATCATGGTTGGCCCCTTAGTAATGTGATTGCTCTTAATAACCATGATAAGGTATATTTACTAGTTTTAGTCATTTCTATTATGGTTAGTTCTAGTTAGTAATTGGTGATGTTACAGGAGGCCAAATTTTAATTTCCCAACTTTTACAATAAATATATTTAATTTGCCAAAACAGCTTTTAAAAAAAGAAAAACTCACCAAGTTGATTTAAGTTTTAAATCTAAAATTTTAATTTATTTTATCTCTCATATTTATTTTTTTTCTAAACTACTTTATAATATTACAATATCTAATCCTTAATATAAAAGCTAGTTGACTAATTTGAGTATATAAGAAAACTAGTTAAGTTAGTTATTTGTAATAAATAGGTGTTGTCTTTTTTTAAAATATCCTTATTAATCAAGTGTATTGGCTAGAACTACCATTATTAAAAGACTACCTTAAGAAGAAATAGATAAATATAAAAGACAAAGTAACTTGGGATCCTATATTTTAGACCAAAATAAAAATCAAACCAACTTTTATATTAAGGATTGGAGGTAACAATATATAATCTATTGCATAGAGGTAATGTAATGAGATCACGTTGTATTTGTTAGAATTGAGTAGAATAATTTATTTAGCTTCCTCTTAATCAATTCAAATTAACTAAGTAACTCTTACATTAAGTGCCAAACCAACATATAAATAAAAGCTAATATGGCTTCCTGATCACATCTATGCCCAACAACTGCAAAACAACCTTCTCGTTATAAAACTGTTCAGCAAACATGGGAAATGTTATTAATGGCAACCCATTAGATATCCCTTCAAGTGTTGAGTTCCATCCACAGTGTGTTAAAAATGCTCCTATTGCTGCGTGTGACAGTACCAAAACTTGAGGCACCCAACCTCTCATTATCATTCCTCACTCTCTCCTCTAACCCATCTTCCTTCAGTAACTTGTCCATTTCGTCTCCTTTGTATGAATCTCTCAGCACCCAAATGAATGGCCTCTTTGAAGCTTCCAGTCCCAAACCTAGCTCCATCAATTGTTCTGGTACCAGTTTTTTTATGCTTCCAAGGCAGACATAGATGACAGATCTTGCAGGCCATGAATCAAGCCACTTCAAATATTGCCCTTCTTCTTCTTCGCTTGAGTCTGGTTTGCCTCTTCGAGCCTTATCCATGTCGTCCTTGTTGCAGAGTGAGACTGGACCGATACACCAACCCTTTCTACCTGTGACTCTTGTATGCTCCTTCACGTATTCATGTTCCAAATCTTCATAGCTATTCACCATCACCCCATATGCTTCTTTTTCAGCCTCCCATACTTTATCTCGGAAAGTGATCAAATCTTTGTGAATATTAAAAAGTGAATGAATCTGAGGTTTTGAACACAACCCTATGAGGCAATCCAGGGACAACTAAAGGTTCTGAATCTGAGACATTCTCATAGACCTTGGAAGAACGTAGACTATGATTGCATAACAGATTGAAACAATTTGTCCCATCGAATATTATCGCAGGAACTTGGAACTTTTCTGCTGCACCAGTTACAGATGGAACATGTGGGTCATATATTACGCAGGATGGACTGGGACTGAGCTTTTCAAAGAGCTCTTCAATTGGGTCCTGCAACGTCGTACACAAGAGATTGAGAAAGCTCGTTAGATCATCCATGGAAGATACAGAATCTAAGCTCTCACATCCTTGTTATGGGAATTCAAAAAGCTGGAGATGAATGGCAGAGCCAGACTGATGAATCTCTCTGTCAGTGTCGGCTCTGACTCCAACGACGTTAAGGTGTGTAGTGGCTAAGGTCACCTTCACGTTCCAGCTAGCCAAGAGTCTAGCTATGTCCATACCATGGGAAGGATATGACCATGGGCCATGAAACGTATCAAAACGAAGTGAAACTCAACAAGTTTCTGGGCCATGCATGGCGGCCGGCGGGGGAAGATTAATTGGATGATATTGCAACAATAGTAGAGATAATGGGCCTCTTTATGGATCAGAGAGGTTGACAAGTTGCTGGGTGAGATGCAGGTTGGCAAGAAACTGATCTGAGCACTGGTACTTGTGAATTGAGAAACACATCATGATTCATCAAGAGGTGGTAAACAAATAAGGAAGAAGAAACGGATTATGATTTTCATTCATCTCCTGTAGCTGGATCCTCCGACAAGAATCCTTAGCTAGAATAGGATTCCAACTTAACACTTTTTGAGATTTTGAGAAGAGTTGCTTTTTAAAGAGCACAGTATGATAAAAGTTGTAAGCCGTGTTGGGGGGAGTTATTGTTTATCGTTGGCTTCTATGATAGAATCAGTTGGGGCCATGAGAGGCAATGGTTTACCCTGTGGCAGTCTATTCTTTTTAGGATTAGAATTGTAAAAGAAAATAGAAAAAAAATCACAAAAAGAGCATAAAAATTACGATTGGGACCTGACATTTTTATAGATTTTGATTATAATTGAATTGTAAATAACAATACATTTTTTTACAAAACACTTGATTTGTAATTTCACAATTTACACTGTTTTCTTTCTTTTGTTTGTTTTTGTTTTTTTGTTTTTGCAATTCTCCCAGGACAACATGTGTGATAGGATGTTTTGTGTAGCTAGGCACCGATATGAGGAGGCAAACATAGAGTTGAGAAATAGACTAAAAGTGATTTTAGGATATACAAAATAGGCATGTGAAATTTTTTTTATTTACGTAAAAATATTTTTTAAAAGTGCTTTTACATTCATCTAAAAACACCCCAAGAGTTTAACTTTTAGAGTTGTGCTCTTGAACTTGTGTCTATGTTTTTAAATAAAATAATAATAAATACAAGTATAAAATATAAATAATAACATTTAAAATGTAACAGCAATTTTTTAAAAGGATGAATAAAATTATAAAAATACAATTCAATGCAAATGTTCTAAAATTTGATAATTCAATTTTGATTATTGTCAAAATATAAAAATATTAAAGAAAACAAAATTATATAAAATAAATAATACTCCCTCTGGTTTATAATATAAGAAGTTTGTTAACTTTTCTCACATTCCAAAAAATGAAAGTTTCGTCATTAAATGTGTCCTAAAATAATAAAGGTTTTCCATTTTACCTTAAAAAATAATAAATTTGCCTTTAATGTTAAATTTTAATGTTAAATTTTAATTATTTCTCATCTCTCTTATATTTAATAGGGGTGAAAGTAAAAAAATAACATTAATTATCTGGACAAGGTCTTATATTTTTTACTATAATTTTTTTTCTAACTAACTAACCTCTTATATTATATTATGAATTAGAGAGTCTTGTATCATGAACTAGAAAGAGTATTTTAGCAGGCAAATGAATGCACTGATTGGACCGGATTACTAGAATTGAACACGAGCACAATACGAAACGGATTTTTTTTTTGTTTGACCAGATTTCTTCATTGCATTGAAATCATCAATACATTTAATTTATACCACTTTAAATTATATATAGTCAAACTCAAATGTATAGTACTGTTTTGAATATAATAGTTTACTATTTGGAATTTGATCAAATATATATTTCTATTAACATTGGTTGATTCTATAACGTTTTTGTATTTACTTTGGATATTACCATTTCTGTTGTAAATAATTATCATATTTTGTGAAAGTTCGTGAATATGCAAAATTCAAAGAACCTAAAAATGACTTTCCTAAATCGTTATATCTTATTTTTCTTCTCATTCGCAACAATCCATGGGTGTAGGGACATCCATGTGTGGCAAATTCATCATCATTATTTTTTGACATGGAGAAATATATAACATACAATGTTTTATGTAATCATAAGTGTGATCTCTTATTTATGGAAAAGCTTTTTTGTCATTAATTATACCATAAGGCCACTAGCTGTTGCAGTGTTATAGGTTGCTAGCTTTTGTGTTATATATTCAAATGTCTTTAATAAACTTTAAAGACAAAAGATTGAGACTTTATATTTAGCATAAGGTGAAATAATTTTCAAAACTTTTCAGTAGACTATATATATATATATATATATATATATATATATATAATAAGACTGCCCCATATAATTCGATAAACCAAAGCAAAAGGGCAAATAATTTAAAAACGAACACACAAAAATGATCAATACAACAGATTTTGCAGGCGCCAAAGTTGTCCATAAAGCGAACGCTTTTATGCATTTGTATGAGGCTTAACTCCTGGGTTCATCTTCATCCTCATGAAATGAGCTAAGTCTTCAATAAGCAACGAAATGTTCAGGGTAGAAGATCCTTCTTTCTGCATTGTCTTGTTTGCCTTCTCTGCATATTCCTTTGCTCTTTCTCTTATCCTCTTACTTTCTTCATCATCTTCACTCATTACTTTCTCTATCGCCTCCTTCACTTTTTCCTTCTTCACCTGAACTTCTCCATCCTTGTCCTCCCCCCAAATATGCATATGCTTCTCAGCTCCCACCTTCACACCTGTCTGCAACACCTCCACAATAACCTTCTCGTTATAAAATTGTTCAGAAAACATAGGGAATGTTATTAATGGCACTCCATTACTGATCCCTTCAAGTGTTGAGTTCCATCCGCAGTGTGTTAAGAAAGATCCTATAGCCGTGTGGGACAGTATCAGAACTTGAGGCACCCAACCTCTTATTATGAGTCCTCTTTCTTTCACTCTCTCTTCTAATCCATCTTCTTTTAGCAGCTTCTCCATTTCATCTCTCTTGTATGCTCCTCTCAGCACCAAGATGAATGGCCTCTTTGAAGCTTCCAGCCCCAAACCTAGTTCCATCAGTTGTTCTGGGGCTACTCTGGATAAGCTTCCAAGACAGACATAGATGACAGATCTTGCAGGCCATGAATCAAGCCACTTCAAGTATTGTCCTTCTTCTTCTTCTTCGTTTGAGTCTGTTGTCCTTCTCTGAGCCTCATCTATGTCGTCCTTGGTCGACAGTGAGACTGGACCAATACACCAAACTTTTCTCCCCGTGACTCTTTTATACTCCTTCACGTATTCTTCTTCCAGCTCTTCAAAGCTATTCACTATCACCCCATATGCTTCTTCTTCTGCTTCCCTTACTTTCTCATAGAATCCAGAGATTCCCAGCTGACGCGTGCTGCTACTAATGAGGGACGAAGGAAGCTGGGATTTTCTAAATGAAATTTTATTGGGTAATCCAGGGACGATGAATGACTCAGAATCTGAGACATTCTCATAGACCTTAGAACTACGGAGACAGTGAGTGCTTAACAGATTGAAACAGCTAGTTCCATCGAATATTAATCTGGGAACTTGGAACTTTTTTGCAATATCTGCTGCGGATGGAATGCTTTTGTCAGATATAATGCAGGTGGGAATCGGTCTAAGCTTTTCAAAGGCTTCTTCAAGTGGGTCCTGTAATAAAGATAAAGCCTTGAAAAAGTTTTGCAGAAGATCTGTTGAAGGTAGGGCATCAAAGCTCTCACATCCCTCAGGCACACCAGACTCAGAATTTGGGAACTGAAAAAGTTGAATTTGGAGGGATGAACCAGATTGCAGAATCTCTGTGTCAATGGTGGCTCTGATTCGATCGGCGTTGATGGGTGTGGTGAGTAAAGTCACCGTCACATTTTTCCGGCGAGCCAACAGCTTGGCTATGTCCACCATGGGAAGAAGATGGCTTGGGACCATTAAGGGTATCAAAACAAAGTGATGATGAAGCTCTTGCGATTCCATGGTTCCACAGAAATTATGGGTTTTGATTTATCCAAAGGATGGGGTTCGAGAAGATGCAGAAAGCCACAAGGTTGGCCGTATATATGTGTGAGCGCCCCTTTGATGAATTTGGAAATTTTTTTCTTAATTTAGGGTCCGAAAATCATTTAATTCGTTCACTGCATTTTTTTAATGGTTTTGTTTGTTCATTGCATTGGAATTTGCAATTAATACATGTACATTAGTCATCAACCTTTTTATATTCAAATGTAATCTTTGATCCTATTTATAAATTACTTCTATGTTTCATATATATTAAAAAAAATCTCAAATTTTATTAACTTTTATTTAAAATTTAACAATTTTTTAACTTTATCTCTATTTAATATATATTATACCCAATAAAAACAAAATCAACACAATAATAAATGAAGAATAAAAATGTACATGCATATAAAATTTTTTTTCTCTTTAACCAATAAATAACTCCAAGACATTTTAGAGCAAAAAGGGAGGAAAAAAAAAACTCATGCTCTTCCGTGTGCACTTTCGTGGTATTTTAACATCTTATGTTTTTAATATTTATTAACGTTGACTGATTGATTTTATAATAATGTTTTCGTATTTTGCTTTGGCTTTTATATATCTTATCATTTAACAAATAATTTAATGAATCTCGTAATTTATTTTGTTGTTCAAATTTGCACTTTAATACTCTTCTTGTTCTATTTATAAGTTACTTCTAATATGTTTCAGGCAGATCAAGAAAAATTTTAAATTTTATTAACTCTCCTTTAAAATTAAACAATTTTTCAACTTTATTCCTATTTAATACATATTATACCTTATGCAAATAAAATCAACACAATAATAAATGAAGGATAAAATTATATATATATAAAATTTCTCGTAATATCCTATAAATAGAATAAAAAATATCTTTTCTATCTATCCTATAAATAGGACTAAAAGAGTAATAAGACTAGACAGGCACATGTGCAATATACAGGATCTTCCTCTATTCATGTACAAAGTTAATAAGGGTGTTCATGAAGCCCAGTTGCCCGCAATGCCCGCCCAAACTCGCAAAAAAATGCTCAGCCTGTTCTAAAAAAAAGGCCTAAAAGAACTATTGGGCATGTTTGGGCTGGGCAAATTGTTGGGCAGGACTGGGCATTGGGCACGGTATGCTGCCCTGCCCGCAAAAATATATATAATTATATATATATTTTATTTGTCTCATATTTATTTTTTTGAATCAAATATATTGTTGCATCAATATTTAATATTCATTATATTTATTTATTTTTGAATGAGTTTAAGAGTTAGAAACTAGAAAAACAATTAAGTTTAATAAAATATTAAAACAATATTTTTTTTTGTCATAGTCCACTCCTCCTAACTACTACAAAAAGTAGTTTCATAGTATATTAATTATTAATAACAAAATTAAGGCCAAATTGCCATTTTAATATAAAGTTACATTAGATTATTTAAAAAGACATAAATGATTAGTTAATTAATGTAGTATATTGACTTGTTGGATATGAAAGCTCGCCCTGCCCAACCCGTATTTGCCGAGTCCGAATTTAATAGGGCTTTTCATGTGCATGGCTGGGCAACAGGCTGCATTTCCCAGCCCGTTCATTCTTCAAGCTGGGCATCGGGTAAGGGTCTCGTCTTGCCTAGTCCTGCCCATGTGCAGCCTTAAAATTTAAACCAAATGCTAGTGACATGACAATTACAGTTATCAATTTAAAAATAAAGTTTCATGTACACACAAGCAGATTTAACTCCAAAAAATAATCGAATTTTCACTGTAAAAAAGTAAAATTTACAATGATGTTTTTTCTGTTTTGAGCATAGAGTGATCACACACACATATATCTTCCCAAAAACTTAAAAATTATTATCTTGACCGACATCTGACATTCCCTAGAACTTTCGATGATAGAGACATGATAGCACTAAACCGTGTCGTATCCTGAAAGTAACTAGCCTGTCATATGACATAACAAAAATTTATTATATTTAGTGTTCGAAAGTATTTTGAAGAGCAACACCTGGAGGATATATTCGAGGGGCATTACAGTATCAACTTGATCAAATGTGAGGGGGGCACGGTGACTATAAGTTCTATCCAAATCACGTGATGTTGGGAGAGAGAGTGGACAAGAAGTTGATGGTGTGGAAAAAAGGACGTGCATGAGCTGGTTGGCCATATATGTCTCTGTACGATGATGATGATGATGATGATGTCCATCTTCAAAATTAATTATTAAAATGAGCTTCTCAGATCTGAGTTGTGAATTTCGATGCAAGGACCACAGCCTGCTGTGATCTCTTCCTTTTGATTAAACCAGCAATCTAATCAAGAAACATAAGCATAGCTTATTCTGGTTTCATGAAACTGCTTACGATTCCTGCAAAATGATTAACTAGAATATAATTAGATGCATGCACATAAGTATAAACAGTTTTTGTTGAATAAAGCCTTAATTCATCACATGAAGATGTAAATTATAAAATACGACAGAAAACGGTACTATCTTTGGTCCTTAATATAAAATCTAGCAATTTGAACTAGTTTGATTAGAAAAGGTAGTATTACCTCCCATCCTAATTATAAGACCTCTTTTATTATAAAATCATATTTCATTTTAATAATAATGATAATATATATATGAGCTAGTGTCGCGGCAAGTTCCATAAAATGTATGTTAACATAAATTAAAATTACATTTCTACTATGAAATAAATAAGTAGAGATATATTCTGTTAATTTTATTTAATTTCAGTTACAAAATGACAAGATTGTTTATGGACGTCCGATAATTTTCATGAAAACAATTGTATGCTTCTGGAAAATAACATGATAAGATTTTTCAATTGTGTGAAAATATTAAACGTGTTCTATTGTTGTTAAAAGAAATAATTTATCATGTTTTAATTAAAAATCCTTTTTAAGTACATCAAAAAGAATAATTAACACACACTTCTTGAGTTCCCAGTTTCTCGATCTCTCCTTAATTATCTGACTAGTTTCATACACACATGCCCCAAAAGCTATGTAACCGTTTGGTACGTATAGAACCTCTCTCTCTCTCTCTCTCTCTCTCTCTCTCTCACACACACACACACACACACTCAGTGCAAAACATTAGGAGAATCAAAAGAAAAATCAAACCAGTATTGGGTCCTATTTAGAAAATAAATGAGATTAAGGTTCTGAAATTTAATTCTACCTCCAATCTGATCCTAAATATAAGAGTTAGTTTGTAGTCTGCACTACAAATGACAAGGAACTGTTATGTCCATTGGCTTTCGGGTGGGTTTCTAGATTAGAATGCAGGAATCCGAGATATGTTCTCAATATATATCTAACAAACACTGAAATAGAATTATGTAAAATACAAACCATGATATGAACTGGTACATAAACACATGTAGGTTACTTATTCCTAGAAGATCCAAGAAAAACAAGAACAAAAACAAAAGCCAATACATGCAGCAACCTGCAATCTTTCACACCCTTTTATGCATTTGGACTTGGTTGAGGCTGATTCAATTTCATCCCCATGACATGTTGTTTTATGTCTTCAATAAGTAATGATAAGTTAAGATAAGAAGACCCATCTTCCTGGATACCCTTCTTTGCTTTCTCTGCATAATTCCTTGCCCTTTCTCTTATCTTCTCACTTTCTTCATCTTCTTCATTCATCACTTTCTCTATTGCCCCCTTCACATTTTCCCTCCTCACCTGAACCCCGTACTTGTCTTCCTCCCCAAAACTTATCGTGGTCTCAGCTCCAACCTTTTCATTGAAAAACTGCTCTGCACTCAGAGGAAATGTCATCAATGGCACCCCACTACATATCCCCTCAAGTGTTGAGTTCCATCCACAATGTGTCAGGAATGATCCTATATGGCTTTGTGTGACAGTATCAGAACTTGAGGCACCCAACCTCTTATTATGAGTCCTCTTCCTTTCACTCTCTCCTCTGATCCATCTTCCTTCATTAGCTTCTCCATTTCTTCTCTTTTGTGATCTGCTCCTCTCAACACCAAAATGAATGGTCTCTTTGCAGCTTCCAGTCCCAAACCTATCTCCATCAGTTGCTCTGGTGGGACATAGTTTATGCTTCCCAGGCAGACGTAGATTACAGATCTTGCAGGCCATGAATCGAGCCACTTCAAATATTGTTGGCTTTGTTTCTCGTTATTGAAGTCTGTGTTCTTGCCTCTCTGAGCCTTGTCTAAGTTGTCCTTGTTGCATAATGAGACCGGACCAATGCACCAAATCTTTTGCTTCGTCACTTTCTCATACTCTTTCACGTACTCAGCTTCCAACTCTTGGAAACTGTTCACTACCACCCCGTAAGCTTCCTTTTCAGTTTTCCTTACTTCATCGAAAATATCATTGGGTTTAAAATTTCGTGGAAGCTGAGGTCTTTTAAGCTCGATTCTATGAGGCAATCCGGGGACAACGAATGCCTCTGAATCAGAGACTCTCTCGTACACCTTTGACCTCCACAGGCTGTGACTGCATAATAGGTTGAAACAATTAAGTTCCATCGAATATAATTCTTGGACCTTGGAACTTCTTTGCCACAGAAGCCACTGATGGAACGTATCTGTCAGATATTATGCAGGTGGGAGGAGGAGAAGTAAGTGTTTCAAAGAGTTCTTCAAGTGGGCGCTGCAGCTTACAGAGAGATTTAAAAAACTTCATCTTCATGTCCACGGAAGTCACAGCGTCCACGCTCTCACATCCCTCAGGCACACCCGACGACTCAGCACTTGGGAACTGAAAAAGTCGAAGCTCGATCGGTGAGTTACAGTTCTGGTTTTCTCTTTCAGTGGTGGCTTTGACTCGCATGGCGTTGAGAGGTGTGGTCACCAAGGTCACCTTCACGTTTCGCCGGCGAGCCAACAATCTGGCCATGTCCGCCATGGGAAGAAGATGACCTGACGCCATTAAAGGTATCAAAACAAAGTGAAGAAGCTCAGGCTTCTGCGATTCCATATGGTTCCACAGAGATTACATATAGATATATATATATATATATATATATGGGTTTTGATTTGTACAAAGGATGATGTTCGAGAAGATGTAGGGGGCCACAAGAGGGTTGGCCGTATGTATATATGGTGTGATGCTTTGATGAATTTGGAAAATTTTTCTTAATTTAAGATCCGAAAATAATTTCATTCGTTCGTTGCACTTTGTTTTGTTCGTTCATGGCATTGCAATTAATACATCCATATATGACCCTTTCATAATTTTTTTTTATAAGGAACCTTTAATATTGGAATGTATATGATACTATACTATTTTGAATTGTGTTTAATATTTATTAACATTCACTGATTGATTTTATAATGTTGTCCTATTTTACTTTGGATTTCCTTTTATCAGTTAACAAATAAAACTAGATAGGCGCATGTGCAATGAATTGAATGTTTAAAAGAAAGACTAATACCAGTAAAACAAAGACCCCATATATATATATATATATATATATATATATATCCATCAAATCCTGCATGAACATGAAAGTTCTATGCATAATAGATGCAAAAGACGTATATTTAAAATTAAAGTTCTATGTACACACAATTGAACCTGAAAAAAAAAATTCTTTTTTTGAGGATGGAGTGACTACACACTATATATCTTCCAGCAAAACTAAAACGTAATATCTTGCCCAACAAATAATATTTCCTAAGACCTTAATGATATAAATATATATAATAGAACCAATGATGGTTGAGTCCGATATACAAGTGTCTAGTATCTCATAACATGATGAATTGAGGTTCAAATCATTGCTAAGAAATGTGCTCATTTTACTTTTAGTGCTTGAAACTGCCTTCAATAGGAACAAATATCAAGATACAATATCAACATAATTAAATACTACTTCTGGTCCTAATTATAAGATATCGTTTCTAGTTTACAAATAAGGTTTTATAATTAAAACAGAGATAGTATCAGAGAGGTGCGGGGTGATCATAGGTTGAATCCCATGATGATGGGAGAGTGGAAAGAGGACAAGAAGTTGATGGTGTGGAAAAGGATATGCATGAGCTGGTTGGCCACATATGTCTCTGGCACCGTTTGGATTGCATTGCAAACATTGGTTTGGAAGCCCAAACCATGGTTTGCCCAAAATGCTATCCAAACAGCCAGGAAAATTAAACAAACCAAGGTTCTGGTAAAACCATGGTTTCAACCGGTGAAACCATGGTTTGGACGGCAGCATATCTCATCTGCTTCTCGGGTCCAATTGCTGAAAGGAACGGTGGGCCCCTCCACAAATGACCAAAGGCTCCAATTATTGCTCTGTGTGTTCAATAATTCCTCTCCTCTCGTTCACGCCTTCTCCCCAGTCGGTCCCCGCACCCCACACAACACCATCCTTCACAGAACACCAGTCGAGTCCACGGTCTTCCTTTCCTCCTTCACAAAATGAGTCGCCGCTGGTGAAGAAGTCGCCGTCTAGCCACGGTTTGAAGAAGTCGCCGCCGGTGAGAGAAATCGCAGCTCCATGGTTGAAGAAGATTGCAGCTATTTCTGGCGCTAAGGTTCGGTGTGAAGCATTTGGCTGTGGTCGGTGTTCCCTGGCTCAGATCCGTCGCTCAGGTAAGGTGGCTCAGATCCAGCGTTTTCTTCTTCTCCATAGCCTCTGTTTCTTCCTCTGTAAATTAATCGGCGTGTTGCGAGCTGGACCTTCTTCTGGTTCTGGGTCTTCTTCTGCCTTTAATGAAACCGAAAAATAACAAGGTCTTCTAGTTCCCTTTGTCCCTCACCTGTTCGGCGCCTCACCCACAAACTCCATCAATCTCTGTTAGCTCTTTCTCTCATGCTCCAGCTCTGCCCTTCGATAGTCCCTTTCACTCACAGCTTCGTCCGGTTCGATTGATTGGATTGTTTTATATCTTCCGATTAAATTTTCAGATAATTGATGTTGGATGGTTTATTATATTTTCAGATAATTGATGTGTTGGATTGTTTTTTGGGTAAGGAATCGTGAAATGATATAGCCGTTTGTCGTTGATGCTTGCTGGGAACTTGCCATGAGAGTTTGACTCGTTAATTATCCGTTCGGAAAAATTCTGATTTGAATATTGATGTTGTTTAGTAATCTTGCTTATTAATATTAGGTTGGTTTATGCGTGGCATAGGACAGAAATTATTCGGTTGGTTTGAGCCTGATATATGGTATTTTCGGTTGGTTTATAATGTCTGATTTTTTTTTGTTCTAAGATCTGTTTATCTTACGCACAAATATACCAAATGCAAATCTTTGTGTTAAATGTTTGAATCATGATAACAAAAATGTTCAACATTCATAATTTTTATCGCATCACGGTTTGTCGTCTGACTGTAGTGAATTTTTTTTTCAGTGCTGGGTTGAGGTGTTTGGTTGGTGCTGATTTTTCTTCATTGATAGTTGTGGCTGACGTTTTGCTTTCAGTGGTGGGTTAATTTTCATTCATGGATTCATTTGTGTAGCTTGGTTTATCTGATTTCGGTTTGCTTCCTTTGTTGAAACCGAAACATCGTGCTACTCTCAGGGATGGTCTTTGCTTTCGGGGCCAGAGGATCAGTTTTCGGTTCATATTAGGGGTGTTCAAGGCCGGCCCGTCCCGGTTGGCCCGTTCCGGTCCCGGTCTTATTGGGACGGGACGGATCCGTCCCGAAATTTTTCGGGACGGGACAAACCGGGACGGGACAAAAAAGGGACCAGGACGGGACGGGACACAGGACGGGGTCGTCCCGTCCCGGTCCCGTCCCGGTTCCTTTTTTTAAAAAAAATTAATTAATTTTTTTAATTTTTATATAATATCATTTTTTTCATATTTTTTTAAGATTTGAGACTATTGTATGGAACTATGGATATATTTATTTAGAGTTTTTATATTTGTTAATGATTTGAGATTATTGATGATTAGAATTTTTAGCAAGTTTTTATTGTGTTAAAAGCTTTTGTTTAGAGTTTTTAATAACTATTATATGTAATATTTTGAGCTTTTGTTTAAGAGTGCCCAAACAAATAAAAAAGATGTTTTTATAAGATTTAAGCTCAAAAAAATATAATTAAAAAAATTAGATTTTTTTAAAAAAAATTAAAAAAAATAAAAAAAAATATTTCGGGACGTCCCGGTCCCGTCCCGGATCCGTCCCGTCCCGACCGGGACCGGGACAACCCCTGGACGGGCCGGGACACGGGACAGAAAATCTGTCCCGTTACTGTTCATCGGGACGGAACCGGGACGGGCCTGTCCCGGTCCCGATCCGTCCCGTGAACACCCCTAGTTCATATAGTTTGACTAGTTTTTCTAGAGATATATTTGTAATCCTTATGTTTTATTTTTTGTAATCTTGTTTTAAACAAAATTATAGGATGTTGTATTTGTGGTAATCAAAATTATTTTTTTTAATTTTTTTTCTTGTCATTAAAGGAATGGGAACATAGTTTCATTTTATGTTGGATTAAAAAAATTAATTACATGTTAAAAAAACATAGAATGAATTTCTTTTTGTTTTAAATAAAAATGAAGGAAAGAAAAATGTTAATATGGTATTCATAGTTGATTTGGGTAATAATGACACCTGTTATTTCAATTGATTTTGAGTTGATTAACCTGTGATGACTGAAGAGCTGTAATTGTGCTATAGCATAATGGGTAAGAATACGGTGAAAGCTTCCTGGGACCTACGAACCACGAAAGTGTTTATTGACCTATGCATTGAACTTGTGCAACAAGGGGAAAGAAAAGGTACTTGCTTAACAAAGAAAGCTTGGGATATTCTTGGTGATAAATTTACTGCCAAAACTGGAAGAGTGTATGAAAAAGCTCAATTTAAGAATAAATATGATTCCCTACGAAAGGAGTGGCAGACATGGGATAGGCTGTTTCGTGAGACAGGATTGGGATGGGATATTGAAAGGAATACTGTCAGTGCAACTGATGATTGGTGGGAGAGAAAAATAAGGGTAATTATTGAACCTTTTGATCTTACATTTTCTCTACTTGTTAATGTTTTGTGTATATTTACTGTTTTTTGGAATATTGTATGATATTATTGGTGTCTAATGTGCAAGAAGTTCCAAACTACGAAAAATTCAGAGAAAGAGGACTTTAATTTAGGGATCAATTAACTCAACTATTTGGGAGTGTGGCTGCAACTGGACCACAAGCATGGGCACCTTCTTCCATGACACTTCCAAGTGAAGGAACACCGAATGAAGATTTGGAAGAAGGGTCCAGAGATAGTGATGAAATTTTAGGTGCACCAACTGGTATAAGTGGAGAATTTAACTCAGTGAACTTCAATAACAATAGTGGAGGTAATGGGGGCAACACTGAATTGAGGCAGGATAACAGTGGTGGGGGTACGAGCAGAGGTGGGAGTCGACCTAGTAGTTCACTGGGGTCAGAAGGAAGAGTGAAGTCATGAAGAAACGCACATCTCCCTCTATGAAAATAGCGGATGCACTTAGCAAGATTGCTGAAACAAATATTTCTGAGGCTGAGCGTGGCAATGAGGTCATTTCACGAGTAGAAGCTAGAAGGTTGGAAGAAGAAGCTAGAAGGTTGGCAGAAGAAGCGCGTGCTTATGAGATTTCAATTAGGGGAGTCCTGTCTCACCTCAAAATAGTTCCTGAAGTTGTCAGTGATTCTGATTTCTTTAGACGGTGCACACAACTCCTTATGGAACTGCCGGAGGCAAGGGAAATGTATGCAGCTCTGAAGGATCAGAAGGAACAACTTCTGCCTATTTTGGAGTTTTACACTAGATTTATGACTTGTTTATTATATTAGACAGTTTCATATGTGTATCGTTTTATGTGACTAGTGGATTGTTATATGAATCAGACAACTCTGTTACTTTTATAAATGTTTTGTAATTTCTACGTAGGAATTCTAAACTTTATGTGTATGTGCACAGGATAAAACGAATATGGATGATGAAATTAAACATGTGGAAGAGCATGCTAAGGGACGAAAAAAAAGGGTTAACAAAGTTGCAGCATTGGTTGGTGCATACGCTACTTTGAACTTGTGTAAGAAGCCTCGGCATACAAGTGCTTATACAGGTTGCTTATGGGTAAGGGATGTTTTACATGGCAATCCCAGTCGTTGCTATAACATGTTTAGGATGGAACGGGATGTGTTCTTAAGTCTGGTGGAACAATTGCAACAACATAGTCTAAAAGAAACTAAAAATATAGGGTTACATGAATCAGTTGCAATGTTTTTACATACCATTGGCCATGCACTTAGTAGCAGAATGCAACAAGAAAGATTTCAACATTCAGGGGAGACAATTAGCAGACATTTTCATAATGTCCTAATGGCATGCTGTAGACTTGTCATGTCTAATATCAAACCAAAAGATCCAACATTCCGGCATGTTCATACAAAAATTCGGTTTGGTAAATACTGGCCTTTTTTTAAACATGCTATTGGAGCAATTGATGGCACACATATTTCATGCATTGTCAGTTCAACAGATCAAACTAAATTTATCTCTAGGAAAGGAACAGTGTCACAAAATGTCATGACGGTTTGTGATTGGGACATGTGTTTTACTTTTGTCTTGGCCGGATGGGAAGGTAGCGCACATGATGCTCGGATATTTGATCATGCCCTCACAACTCCTTCAACGAACTTTCCCCATCCACCTGAAGGTATTTTTTTATTTCCTAAATTTTTGTTATATTTAGTTTAACAATAGAAACATAATTTACAATAATTTCATTTTTTATATAGGAAAATATTATTTGGTGGATGCTGGATACCCAACACCGAATGGATATCTCGGCCCATACAGACGGGAGCGTTACCATCTGCCTGATTTTCGAAGGACATCTGGGTTTGAAAATGACAATGAGATCTTTAATTATTTCCATTCAAGTTTAAGGAGTACAATTGAAAGAACTTTCGGAGTTTGGAAAAAAAAGTTCGCAATTTTACAAAGCATGCCATCCTATGATTATGAAACATAAGTTAAAATCGTTTGTGCAACGATGGCTATACATAATTTTATTAGAACGACATCTATTACTGATCCTGGATTCGTTCAGTTGGAAGAAGAAGGTACTTATGTAAGAGATGATGATGATGGGGTTGGATTTTCACGTGTACATTCATCAATTCAATCTTCATCTTACATGGCTCAGGTTCGTGATAGCATAAGAGACGAACTTATTAATTCAATACGAGGATAGTAGTCATGTCTTATTTATTTCCTTCTATCATAGATTGTAATATGTAGTTAAAAACAAAACCTATTACAAATGCTTTGTATCGATGCATCATCTTAATGATTATGACACTTCTTTATTTATATTTCTTTTATTAATATTATACCTTATATTCTCAAGCTAATTATTGCTTACTTTAATAATTAATAAATTGTTTTAAGACGTGTTTATTCTATTTTATCAAACAACATCATCCCATTTTATGTTTATAATCTTCATGAAAAATACATAACTTTCTGTTTGCAACAAAATAATTCATCTTCTCTAAAAATATTTTCACTCTTATATTTTATGAATATATATGTGTGGTGACAATTAATTAATTAATTGTATTAAACATCAGAGGTTATTATACATGTAGTATGTTATGACAAAAAGTAGTTGTGAAAAAATGTTATAGGATTTCACGTTTAAAATCTTTACAGAAAATTAATATTTTTCTGTTATTAAAAAAATCATTTTTCTATAAACATATTTAATATTATGTTTTATAAATACATGTACACATATTAATTATGTATTAATTATATTATCTTATATATTATTAATTATGTTAGTAAAAAATTTTGCATTAACAATTTTATTTCTTCAAATCAAAATATATCATAAAATATATCCCTTATATAATTATCATATTAACTTATACCCTTTTTGGTAATTTCCACATGTAAAAAGTGCTTCTGGTAATAACTATCCAAACACTCTCACTTCTCAGAATCTATTCTCCACAGAATTTATTCTCCACAGAATCTATTCTCCAGAATCACTTTTCCAAACCACGGTTTGGTTTCATCCAAACATACCCTCTGTACGATGATGATGTCCATCTTCAAAATTATTAAAATGAGCTTTCTTAGTTGTGGATTTCAATGTCCTTCTTTTACCTCTTTTGATTCAACCATCAATAAAGAAACGTAAGCATAGCTTATTCTGGTTTCATGAAACTACTTACGATTCCTGTCAAATGATTAATTAAAGTTAGATGCATGCTCATAAGTATAATAAATCATCGTTTAAGAAAATCTTAATTCATCATGTGAAGATGCAAATCATCATAAAATGTGGTAGAAATTGATATATAATAAAAGGCTCCTCCTCCGGTTCTTAATTAACTAATTTGAGTAAATTAAGAATGTTAGTTAAATTAGTTAATATGATATGTTTTTTCTAAAATACCCCAAGCATCTTTTTTAGTTCCCTCCCTCCTTCTCCTACTTGATTGTTATTGGGAGAATATTAATAAGATTAATTTGAAAAAAATTGATAAACATGTGAAATAAGTCTTGTATATAAGACCGACATTAACTTCATGATTAACTCTTATATTAAAGATTGAAAAAGTATAACAAATTTATTTGAGAGTAGCAGGTTCAATTAAAATAGTTAATTTTAATTTGTGATAAAAATTTAATGGAAGATTTTTTGTTCATGAGATGTCAGGGGCTTCTTACTTCCCAAACAAATCCTTCTACATCTATTCCTAAATGCTGAATTGCTTATTCATTGCCAAAGATGTCTTAGAATCAATAATTCATTATCTAGTAGTTTTTCGTTCTAATACTCTATCCGAGAGTTATAATTCATTTTAGTAATGATACACACACACACAAACACGAGTGTTGCAATAAGTTTAATAAAATTTTAACATAAATTGAAATTAAATTCCTATTATAATTAAATACTACCCCCCGTCTTTAATATAAGAGCTAGTTTGACATTCAATTTTATCCTAAATATAAAACTTCAATCCACTTTTTCTCTCATATTTATCTATTTTTTCACAAAATAGTCATTATAACAGTTACACATGTTAAATATTTTATCAAATGGTAACTTTAGCTAATCACATAATTAGTAAGAGTATTTTAAGAAAGACATCGATTTATTACAAATAATTAACTTAACTAATTTTTTTATTCTATTCAAATTAGTCAACTGGCTATTATACTAAGAATGGGAGGTACTACCTTCAGTTCTAATTATAAGAGCTAGTTAACTAATTTGAAGAAATTAAGGAAATAAGTTAAATTAGTATTTGTAATAAGTATGTATTGTCTTTTTTTAAAATATCCTTGCTAATCAAATGTGTTGCCTAAAACTATCATCATTAGAAGGACTACCTTGGAAAAAAAATACATAAATATAAGAGACAAAGTGGATTGGAGTCTTATATTTAGAACCAAATTAAAAGTTAAACGAGGTCTTATATTAAAGATCGGAGGTAGTAGTAGTTAGATATGCATTCTCTTAATTTAAGGTAGGGAAAAATTCATCAGACTTTTCTGTTACAACATGATAAGATTGTGGACGTCCGATGTATATGACAAGCTAGGTATGGTTTTCATGAAAACGATTGCATGATTCTAGACAACAGCATGATAAGACTTTTCAATTGTATGAAAATCATAAACGTGTTATATTATTGTTTGAAAAAAATAATTTATCATGTTTTAATTAAAAACCCTTTTAAGTACAATCACAAAGAATTAGCCTCGCATGTATCTTGAGGTCCCAGTTTCTCTCCTTAATTATTTGAATAATAGTTTACACACACACACACACCCCAAAAGCTGTGTAACCTATCCTTTGGTACGCAAAAAAGCGACTCTCTCTCTCACACACACACTAGGTTTATGTAACTTCATTAGGTTTATGGCCCCAACTTATAATGAGTATTAGGGCCTATTTGCAAAATAAATGAGATATGGGTTCTGAAATGTAGTATGTCCCATTTTGTTTGACATGAAGAGGAGCCGTTATCTCCTTGTTTGTGTTGTGTCGGTGAGCCACAGTGACTTGAATTTTTCTTCCATGTGAAGAACACGTGAAATCAGAAATCCTAGCAAGTGATTTGGCTCTCGTACGTGTGGGTTCAAGATTAGAAATTAAAGCTGGAATCCCAGAGGTTTTCTCTAACCAAACACTGAAATAAAATTGAGTAAAATATGAACCATGATATGAACTAATAGTACGTAAACATGTTCCTTAGGAGATCGTAAAAACAAAAACAAAAACAATAGCCAATACAACAACATTATTTCACACCGTCTATGCATTTGGACTTGGTTGAGGCTGATTCAACTTCAACCCCATGACATGTTGTGCTATATCTTCAGTTAGTAGAGACATGTTAAGCCAAGAAGATCCACCTTTCTGCATTGCCTTCTTTGCTTTCTCTGCATAATTCCTTGCCCTTTCTCTTATCCTCTCACTTTCTTCATCTTCATCCATCACTTTCTCTATTGCCTCCTTCACTTTTTCCCTCTTCACCTGAACCCCGTACTTGTCTTCTTCCCCAAAATTTATAGCAGTCTCCGCTCCAACCTTCACACCTGTCTCCAACAACTGTACTGCAACCTTTTCATTGAAAAACTGCTCTGCATTCAGAGGAAATGTTATCAATGGCACCCCGCTACATATCCCTTCAAGTGTTGAGTTCCATCCACAATGTGTTAAGAATGATCCTATGGCTTTGTGTGACAGTATCAGAACTTGAGGCACCCAACCTCTTATTATAAGTCCTCTTGCTTTCACTCTCTCTTCTAATCCATCTTCTTTCAGCAGCTTCTCCATTTCATCTCTCTTGTATGCTCCTCTCAGCACCAAGATGAATGGTCTCTTTGAAGCTTCCAGTCCCAAACCTAGTTCCATCAGTTGCTCTGGTGGTACACAGTTTAAGCTTCCGAGGCAGACATAGATTACAGATCTTGCAGGCCATGAATCAAGCCACTTCAAATATTGTTGGCTTTGCTTCTCGTTATTGGATTCTGTGTTCTTGCCTCTCTGAGCCTTGTCTAAGTTGTCCTTGTTGCATAATGAGACTGGACCAATGCACCAAATCTTTTGCTTCGTCACTTTTTCATACTCTTTCATGTAGTCGGCTTCCAACTCTTGGAAACTGTTCACTACCACCCCATAAGCTTCCTTTTCAGTTTTCCTTACCTCATCGATAAAATCACCGATCTCCTGGTGTTTTCTTAGGTTAAACGTCCTGGGAAGCTGAGGTTTTTTTAATACAATTCTATGAGGCAAGCCGGGGACAACGAATGCTTCTGAATCAGAGACTTTCTCATAAACCTTGGAACTGCACAAGCTGTGACTGCATAATAGGTTGAAACAATTAGTTCCATCGAATATGATTCTTGGAACTTGGAACTTCTTCGCCACAGAAGCCACTGATGGAACGTATCTATCAGATATTATGCAGGTGGGAGGAGGAGAAGTAAGTGTTTCAAAGAGTTCTTCAAGTGGGCGCTGCAGCTTACAGAGAGCTTTAAAAAACTTCATCTTCACGTCCATGGAAGTCAGAGCGTCCACACTCTCACATCCCTCAGGCACGCCAGCCTCAGCACTTGGGAACTGGAAAAGTTGAAGCTCGATGGGCGATGATGAGCTACAGTGCTGGTTTTCTCTTTCAATGGTGGCTTTGACTCGCACGGCGTTGAGAGGTGTGGTCACCAAGGTCACCTTCACGTTTCGCCGAGCCAATAATCTAGCCATGTCGACCATGGGAAGAAGATGACCAGGCGCCATTAAAGGTATCAAAACAAAGTGAAGAAGCTCAACATTCTGACGCGTCACGATGGAAGGCAAAGATTCCATGGCAAACACAGAGAGATCAGATAATGGGATCTGTTAAAGGATCGATGCTTAGAAAAGAGCAACGAGTGTTGTTATGTACTGTGAGAGGGCATGCATATAGGGTTGTGAGGTCGTGGATCGGTGTCCCTGAAATGAAATGACGCAAGAGCTTACGTTGTTCGATCGAACCGAACAAGCAGAGAAGTCTGAGACTGAGAGGCAAACGTAGGCAAGTTCTCTATCCGATGATGTTGGGAGAGAGGGTGGACATGGAAGTTTCAGGTTTGTAAAAAGGATACGCATGAGCTGGTTGGCCATATATGTCTCTGTACGTACGATGTATATCCATTTTCAAAATGAGTTTTGATTTTCGTCCACAGAAAAAAAAGCTTTTTTTCTTTTCTGAGTAGGGCCTTTCAATGCACGGACCACACAGGCTCTGATGTGTTCTACTTCTTCTTCTTTCTTCTTCTTTCGGTTGAAGCATGAATGAAATTACGTGAGGATATGCTATATTGGTTTTGTGAAACCTCTTCAGATTTCTGTCCAAAGATTAGATATTGCATGATTCAAAGCTGACAGATTTGATCTTTTCTTTTGGTGGAAATGACCGCAGGAAAAAAACCAAAAACAAAAATCCCATTTAAGTTAATTTTTTTTGGGGGGGGGGGGGGCGGGGGGAATCCCGTACGCCAATGCTTATTTGTATTGAATTGACTTTTCACCTGTTAATTTTGAAACAATTAGAGAAAGTCCATTGAAATAATCATAATAATATAACATTTATTTAGTGCGAGTAGGATGAAATAGTGGATTTTAATTGTAAATTAGTACAGAAATTGTAAAGAAAAATATTAAAAATAATAAATATTTATGAAATTATTGAAATATAACTTGTATAAGTATTCTCATGAGTGGATCGACAAATTTTTTAAGATCACTTAAAATTATATTTCTATAATGTAATGTTGCAGCTTCTAACGCGATAAGACTAAGAGGGTCCAATAATAACATGGGAGGGTTTGGTTTTCCTGCAAACAAATGTACGATTCTTCAATGAAATCCCAATAAACGAAGACAAGACTGCCAACGGCGGTGTTAGAAGAGATATCAAAGGACTTGATCTCCAGATTTGTTGTCGAAGAATATCATCTCATTTTCGTCCTTCTCTTTCATTTCTCATCATCTCATCTTTATCTTTGAATAAAAGTTAATGTTTCATGTTTAAATCCGCGTTGTTTTCTTTTCTTTCTTTTTTTTAATTTAGAGTATATTTTCTTTAAGAAATTATTTAAAAAATTAAAATTTTTGTTCAGGACATATCAAAATATAACTCGTTTTATATCTAACAACAAAAAAATTTGGAAAAGGTATAAAATTGATGGGGCAGCAACAAAGAGGGCATTAGAGTGGGGCAACAGACACCTCCTCCCTGTCTTTGGACTCTGTTAATTGCAAACAACTGGCAGAGCTGAGATTTTTATATCCTTAATACTTTCTTCAGTTTTTAATATAAAAAATTTATTTAATTTTTACTTTAATCTTAAATATAAGATTTTAATTTACTTTGTCTCTTATATTTATCTATTTTTTTCAAATTATTAGTCCTTATAATAATGGTAGTTCTAACCAATACATTTGATTAGCAAGAATCTTTTAGGAAAGACAACACGTATTTATTATAAATAACTAATTTAACTAATTTTCGTAATTTACTCAAATTAGTCAACAAGCTCTTCTATTAAGGACCGGAAGCAGTATAAGATAGTTAAAAATTAAATTTGGTTCTAAATATAAGATCCCAACTCACTTTATCTTTTAAAAATTTGTAATTCATTCTCTAAATTATCCCTATTAATTATAGTTTTTTTTCATAATCATTTCAAATTAGTTTCAAAGATATATTCAATGGCGACGCACCGGAGATAATGCGATTTGACTTGGAAGGCAGAAACTGTGGAACGGACGCTACTTAATGACATGATGCGATGGAAATTAAATAGTGTCCAACACGATGATAATGATGTGGGCTGTGGGGTGAGAGTGAGATAGTGGAGATCCAAGTCCATGATTTGTAAAAAGCACATGCATTGATCTGGTTTGATTTGGCCATACACGTGTCTGTCTGTGCCACACGCGGATCTTCATCTTCAAATCATCAACATGAGTCTTTTGATTGACCACGATTAATCTGCTTAATTAAATTTGTTAGAAAAAATATTAATTAAAATGAATGTTCGTGAAATTATTTTTAACTTTCACGACGATAATAATAAATATAAGTAATGTTGCAATTCAGTTTAATAAGTTTCTGAGACAAAATTAAAATTAAATTTCTACTGTAAAGTCAATAATTAAAATTATGTTCTTTTCTTTTCCAAATAGAGGTAAAAACTAAACTACCATTAGACTTTTCAATCCTGATCCACAAATATATATCATGGACGTCAAAATATTGCATTCATAAACACTGATTTTCTGATGTACAATAGCTTATAACTTGGTAAATAAAGTAAAGAAACATAAACTAATAAAATGTAAATGATTGATTTCGCTACTTCAAAAATAGTTTAATTCTTTTATTCCATCATACATTGTATTATGTCTTCAATCAGCAGTGACAAGTTAAGGTAAGAAGATCCGCCTTTCTGCAGTGTTCTGTTTGCCTTCTCCGCATAATTCCTTGCTCTTTCTCTTATCCTTTCACTTTCCTCATCTTCTTCACCCATTACTTTCTCTATTGCCTCCTTCACTTTCTCCCTCTTCACCTGAACCCCATACTTGTCTTCCTCCCCTAGATGTACAGCAATCTCAGCTCCCACCCTCGCACCTATCTCCAACAACTGAACAATCACCTTCTCATTATAAAATTGATCAGAAGATAGAGGAAATGTTATTAGTGGCAGTCCATTACTGATCCCTTCAAGCGTTGAGTTCCATCCACAGTGTGTTAAGAATGATCCTATTGCTGTGTGTGACAGTATCAGAACTTGAGGCACCCAACCTCTTATTATGAGTCCTCTTCCTTTCACTCTCTCTTCTAATCCATCTTCCTTCAGTAATTTGTCCATTTCTTCTCTTTTGTATGAGTCTCTCAGTACCCAAATGAATGGCCTCTTTGTAGCTTCCAGTCCCAAACCTAGCTCCATCAATTGCTCTGGTGGTACAAAGTTTAAGGTTCCAAGGCAGACATAGATGACAGATCTTGCAGGCCATGAATCAAGCCACTTCAAGTATTGGCCTTCTTCTTCTTCTTCTTTTTCGTTTGAGTCCGGTTTGCCTCTTTGAGTCTTATCCAAGTCGTCCTTGTTTGAGAGTGAGACTGGACCAACACACCAAACCTTTCTACCTGTGACTCTTCTATACTCCTTCACGTATTCTTCTTCGAACTCTTCAAAGCTATTCACTATCACCCCATATGCTTCTTCTTCACATTTCCTTGTTTTCTCACGCAAAACACTGACGTCTTGGCCTCTGTTAAGTGTAAACCACTCGGGAAGTTGAGATTTCTTAAACACTATTCTATGGGGCAATCCAGGCACAACGAATGGTTCTGATTCGGACAAGTTCTCATAGACTTCAGAATTATACAGACTGTTGTCACATAACAGAGTGAAACAGCTAGTTCCATCGAATGTTATTCTTGGAACTTGGAGCTTTTTAGCAATATCAGCTACAAATGGAAGGTATTTGTCATGTATTACGCAGGTTGGGGAGGGACTAATAAGCTTTTCAAAGACTTCTTCAACTGGTTCCTGCAACAAACACATAGCTTTCGCAAAGTTGAGCAGAAGATCCATGGAAGGTAAAGTGTCTATGCTCTCACACCCCTCTGGTAAACCAGCCTCAGCATTTGGGAATCGAAAATGTTGAACACTGATTGATGAACCAGACTGGATCTCCCTATCAATATTTGCCCGAACTCGAGCAGCATTTAATGGTGTGGTCATTATGGTGACCTTCACATTTCGCCGAGCCAAAAGTCTAGCCAAGTCTACCATGGGAAGAAGATGACCTGGGGCCATTAAAGGTATCAAAACAAAGTGAAGCTGATGAAGTTTCTGTGTCGACATGGCTGTCGTCAAAGATTCCATGGCGACTCAGAGGCTATAGTAGGATTTGATTTGAACTTGGCAGTGAGGATGTTTATAACTGAGGGGCACACATATGGCAAGTGGTGGAGAAGAAGTCCGTGATTTGTAAACAGATATGTATGAGCTGGTCCTGGCCACATACATATGTATCTGTCCGTGCCGTTGTCGATTTTCATCTTCAAAATGGGTTTTTAATTGTGACTTCCAATGCGTGCAATGTATCCGTGCCGTTGTCGATTTTCATCTTCAAAATGGGTTTTTAATTGTGACTTCCAATGAGTGCATGGACCCACGTCCTGGCTTGTTCTTATTTGTCCTTTTGAAGCTAGGAATAGGAATGTGTGAGCAGGTGATAAGCTGGTTTTATGAAATTCAGATATTTCTTTCAAACCCTTATCATGAGAGGATAATGCGGCGGGAGATGATAAATAATAAAATGCTAAGTGATTTGCATTCATTAATTTGTTTCTTAAATATTTTTCTGGGTACTGAACCATATTACCGGGTCTTGTTTACCTGCTTGGCCCGACCCAACCTGGTCTTTCCTTGACTGGCTATCCAGAATAAAACCCAGCACATGAAAAGTCCATCTTCCCCTGTTTCGTCTTTTTATAACCATCATGGGGTAGTTTTAAAAAAAAAAAAAAACGATGTTTGTTCTGCAGATCGTTTCTTTTCTGTAAATTCCTTTTGAACTCTTGTTCCTTCTTTTTCCCCTTGATGATCCTATTGGGATTGTGCTTATCAGTTCAGCTTCTACTTATGAACAATCTTGGGGGCAAAAAGATTTGGGTTCTGTCAGATTCCCCCTGTTTCGTTTAGTCGGAGATTATGCATTATTAATCTGATAAGTGATAACAGTCGTGCCTTAGTTTAAAGATTCTAAATGGGTTGTTCATGAATTCTTCCCTGCTTTTGTTTCGCTGCAAGCTATTTACAAATATGTGATACCCAATTTGAAGGGTCCTCTTTCGGAAATGCTTCATAAATTGCATTATAAACACTCTGTAATGTAGCGCGAGTTCACTTTTCGTAAACAGTTTTGAATATTGTGAACTTGGTAATTCCAAATTAAAGGAGAACAACATTTTATAAATAAAGAATATCATTCATAATTTCATAATAAATAACACATACACAGAAATAATCAAATGAATGAAGTGTCTCAATCTTAAAAAGAAAGCAACACTACAGTGGAGACCATGAACTGAACCCTACTGTAATACTCTCTACATCACCAAAGCCACAGCCATGACCGCTACAGCAACAGATCCAGCCATGCTAAACCTATTCAGACCGGCGCTGCTTGCCGCCGGTACTGGTGCTTCTGATGGGGGAGCAGAGATTGAGGAAGGAGACATTGCCGGAGCTTCGACAGGCGACTCCGAAGGAGATGACAGAGATGATGCCTTAGGTGGAGCAGCTAGCCCCGGCGATCCAGTCGGAGACAAGATCTTGGGAGAAGAAACCGGAGATCGAGCCGATGTGAGACTCACCAACAGTGAAACCACCAGCATCAACACCAACACAGAGGAGAAGCGAGCCATTTTAGACAGAGAAATTAAAATTCCAGAGAGAGAGGGAGGGAGAGAATACGTAGTCCGTGAGAGTGAGACTGCAATCCAAGAGTGATGAGTTGCAGAGATGAGTGAGATTGCAGTGAAGAAGAGAGCATGAAAATGAGTATTTATAGGAGGGTGAAGGTGGAGAGAGCCGTTGAGAAGGTGAAATGATTGTCACGCGGATCTCGAGAACAAGCGCAACAGTAAAGTTGTCAGTTTCCTGAATTTAAATTCTTAAAAGTAAAATTAAAATTAAAAAATTGAAATTTTTTTATTAAAGAAAATATATGTTTGATAAACTGAATTTTTTTTATTCATTTCAATTAAACACGTTAAAATTTAGATATTTTTAATTTTAATTACACAATATTTAATTATTACTTTAGATTAATCGGAGCAGTACATGTGTCTTAGAAACTAAGGCTACCCGCCCAAGAAGTTGAGGAAGAAGGACAAGTGAACGTTGCTTCATTGCTTACTAGCCGTTGAATGCTGACAAAATACCCTTTTTGGTATTTTATAGGATATATATTAAATATACTAAGTAATATTTGTTTGTCTACCGGGTATTGCTTCTGAACCAATGAGCCGTTGAACGGTAACCAAATAAAACTCTTTTCTGGTATTTTATAAAACATCTTTGAATAATTTTTGTCCAATTCTTTTTTTTTTCTTCTGAACTAAGCAACTGATGAGTTTTAGGTTTTTTTTTTAATTATTCAATATCAATGAGGATATTGAGAGGTGAAAAAGGTTAAAAAAATATACTGTCCAGTCCTTATCACAAAGCATCTCCCGGATGAGACAACTGTTCCCTTATTATAGATCACTTGATATTTGGCCCAAAAAAATAAGTCATTTGCCACTATTTAAAGTCATTAACTATAAGACAGAATGTAATACACATCTAAAAATTTCCTGTTTGATAAAAAAAAATTCTTTTTTCAGACAAACTTAATTATAAATCACCTCTCCCAGCTTCCGATATGATAGTTAAAAGTGCTTTCTAATAGGAACTGAACGAAGCATATGGAATATATATTAGTTATTTCTTTCCCCTTTCTCATATGGATGCTTAGTGGTTCCCCTTAGGTAGCTTCGAGGATCAAAATTCCCCAAGATCATGCCAATCATCTGGAAAATCACGATTCCATTTCTGGTACATATATACCACCAAGCATACTAATAGAAGCAAGAAACCTGAGCAGGAGTCCAAGACGCAACATATACAAAGATTTCAATAAGCTCACATACAAACACATGTTCAGCTTGGTTGAGGAAGGACCAAGAAAAAATAACTTCAAAAAATCGAGCCATTAGTAGAATCATGTTTCTCTCTCACCTGTTGAATTCACTATCTCGAACTGAAAATTTCCAAGCATTTGCTTAAATCTTAAAAAAAAAAAAAAATCACATGAAATTCTCCACCCATCATGTTCTCACAGAAGAACTTGACGGTAAACATCTGAAACATTATACCTAAGTTTTCTCAAATTATGCATGAGCCTTCCCCTTCTGCTTTCTATCTCATGGAAAATCTGAAAGCAGGACGATCATGAACCGGGAACAGCGTTGTTAGAATCATCAGCATTGACTTTACCATTGCCAGTGGCATAACTGCTCAACCGGTTGCTGAATTCCAAACCATAAATGTGGCCCATTTTGGCACGTTTTGTCTCCAAATACCTCCTGTTTTCCTTTGTGATGAGAGTTACTAATGGGATCCTACCAGAAACTGTCAAACCATAACCTTTGAGCCCAACATATTTTGCTGGATTGTTTGTCATCAGCTTCATCGATCGAACACCTAAGTCCCTCAACATCTGCAAGTTGATTTTCAAATAAAACAACGTTAAAATAAATTCTCTAGTCACGGGGTTGAGCATTCATGAAATGTTACTATTAAGAAATTCTCACACGAATCTTGTCTACAAAAGAGAGGCAAGTCAAATTAGCTATGAAGAACATATTTCAGCATATTACACATTTAATCCTTTGGAGTGCCAACTTGAACCAAGCCTCGGCAGACGAAAGCTCAATTTTGCCTAATAAAATTTGATAGGCCTTAGAAGATAACTTGAAATTAAACTCTTTGACCTAGATTTTAGACCCAACAATAGGTCCTCTGGTTGGCAGAGTAACAACTCTAGTTGGTACCTCTCTTCAATGATCTCTTTCACATAGTTGATTATCTCTCTACCTTTGATTAACTTGATCTACTGAAAATTTATTCCAGCTCTACCTCAACTGAAATTTTTATTGTAAATCGACATGGAATAGCAAGCAAGCAGTTTATGCTGTCAGATAATCTATTCATAAAGTACACTTCACGCTAATCACCTGTGCACCAATGCCATATTCCCTCGAGTCAACAGGCAACCCCAACTCCTCATTGGCTTCTACAGTATCCCGCCCGTCATCCTGTAAGTTATATGCACGGAGCTTGTGGCCAAGTCCAATACCTCTTCCTTCGTGTCCTCGGAGATATATCAGGATACCCCTACCAGCAGCCTCAATCTGCTGCATCGCAAGCCCAAGCTGATTTCCACAATCGCATCTGGCAGATCCAAATATATCTCCAGTGAGACACTCAGAGTGCACCCTCACGAGAACATCTTTTCCATCCCCAATGTCACCCTGTTTAAAAAGAGTTATGAGCCCATATACAAAACAGAATTGACTAAAGAGATATATAGAATTCACTGTCGTATCTCGTTGTTCTCCCTTTCCCATATGACACAGATGACCTTTTTTTTAAATCAAGATAGGCTTGCTGTTTAAAAACTCTTCACCAGATTTATAAGCCAGAGAAAGCGTAGGTAGGAAGCTTGATTCAAATGACCATTGAATAAGCCGTCTTTAATACAATCTTCAAAAATATGCTATATTCTAATTCAGCAAAATTCAGTCTTGGATTTTAGTTTACCATATATGACTAGGACTAACAAAGCTAATGGCCTCAATTTGTTGTTTTATTTTGCTTTTCTATTTTTTAATGGATCAACCAAAAATATTGGTTGTACGCAGACCATTCCATATAAAATTCATGGATACTAACATGGATTCAAAATCTAAGTGGTTTCAAACAATCACTACAAGCACCATATTAAGGGTAAGCCATAGGAGTAAACGGTGAAATTTAAGCTAGATGTAATAACTAATATGACAGTATAGCTGGGAATACGGGCCAACCCGCGGGTTGCGGGCCAGCCCGCCACAACCCGCGGGTTATGCGGTGCGGGCTGGAGCAGCCCGCATTTTGGCGGGCTGGAAAAGTCCCAACCCTAACCCGTCACAGCGGGTTGGCGGGCCAGCCCGCCAGCCCGCCATCTTTTTTTTTTTTTTAATTCTCAATTTTTAAATCTTATTTTTATTTAATTTTTTAAACTAATAAATGGTGATCTAAAATTTCAAAAGTAATCACAAGTATAAATTATTTTAACCACATTTAAAATAGTCAATATAAATATAAAACAATATATTACAAATATTTTACATGATTAACATTCAACATTAACTTATCAAGTGATGAATTTTATAATTTTTTTATACAAATGTCATGTTTGATACAAAACACTATCTCTTAATAAATTAGAAGTGCATTTATCTAACTTTTTTAAAAGTTCATTCACCATATTTTTCTAAAATACTTTTTTTCTATAATAAATATTATCTTATATTTGATTGTAGTTATTAAATTTTTGCTACAAATATGGTATGCTTATTTTTAAAAAATATTTGTTGTTTACATATGTATTATGTAACATGAAAATTGAGATGTAAATGATAGAAGAAAAATTTCAAATATAATAATATATTATTTATATGAAAACAAATTTTTTTTTAAAAAAAAAGGTGGCGGGTTAGGCGGGCCAACCCGCCAACCCGCGGGCTAGCCCGCCACAGCCCGCGGGCTATGCGGTGCGGGCTAGAGCAGCCCGCATTTTGACGGGTTGGCAAAATGCCAACCCTAACCCGCTCTTTTATGGCGGGTTGGCGGGCTGGCCCGCGGGCCCCAACCCATATTCCCGGCTCTATATGACAGAATGCTCATGCGTACATATTAGTAAATTATTATGTACATGACTATAGATATAGTTTAATGGAAACAGAAGCGCTCCAAACCTTAACCATCGCAATATGTTCCATCCCGTCTAAAAGTGATCTGTAACAGTGAGCTGTAAATGGCCCCCACATTGTAGGTATTTGTGCAGCACCAGCAAGAACTACTAATTTATCTCTCTTCCTTCTATATCTGCCATAAGATTAAGTGTTAAATCTCCTTGACAAGTAAATAAGCAACATAAAAATCCAGCCTCTGAGCTTTTTGCGGGTAAGGGATGATATGATCAAGTAGATAGTGAATTCTTTACTTTGAGAGAGATCGTTGTTTATGTATTTAGTGAATCTGATGCAGAGTCATATAAAAAAGAAAGATTTAAGGATGCCCATATACTGAGCGGTGGATAACAATTTTCATCTGTTATTATGTTACAACGTAAAAATGGTTTACCAAGGATGCCATTGGCACATATTGTATCGTTAAAAATTAGAATCAAAGAAGCCAAACATATTCAAATTCTAATAAGGCGGCTAGAATTTGGCTGAATAACAAACAACATTTTCAATATTGGTACCTGTGTAAATGAAAAATCTAAGCATAACGACACCAAAGATGCAACAACAATCTTGGCACATCTTCAACGAAACAAAAACAGATACCTTATTAAGTCAGCAATAGAAACTATTTTCAAGTTTTCACGCACTGCAAACTGGCGAAGCTTTGGGAGCCTAGCCATGGAACCATCATCATCTACAACTTCACATAGCACTGCCACAGGTTCCAAACCTGCAAGCATGGCAAGATCAACTGAAGCTTCTGTATGTCCAGCTCTCTTCAAGACACCACCTTCCCGGTATTTTAATGGAAATATATGGCCTGGGCGATTAAAATCAGATGGTTTTGAATCTCTGGATGCAAGAGCCAAGACTGTTGTTGCCCTATCAGCTGCTGATACCCCTGTGGTGGTACCTCGTTTAGCATCCTACAAATGCAATGTAAATTCTTAAAGTACACAATTTAAGTTAATAAATGCCACAACTACATGAAAAGCGATTTCCAACAATATAATGATGATTATGAAAACTGAATCCTCCAAATTGATTGTCATGGTAATTATAATTGTTGTCACTTGAACACTAGGAAATAAGAGAATCAAGTACAACAAGCTTATGTTGGATGAAACAATTTATTTCATAACTTTTAGTTATCTGCTATTTCTAGCTGATGATGGCAACAGAAGATCCTAATGAGGGACGAGCATTGGTAGCAACAGAAGACCCTAATGAGGGATGAGCATTGAGTCCAGATGTAAATGCGAATTTAGTAATTGTTCATACCACTGTCACAGTAAATGCAGTACGAAGTTTCTCATCGTTATCCTTACTGTCTACCATCAAAGGAAGTTCCAATCTCTCCAGATCTTCCTCTTTCATGCTTACGCAAACTATCCCAGTCCCATGCTTGACAATAAAGGCCATAGCTTCAGGTGTAGCCAACTGTGCAGCCATTATCAAGTCTCCTTCATTTTCCCTATCCTCATCATCTACAACCAGTACCATCTGTGTCAACAATTGAAGTCAGTAAATAAAGTTAAGGCAACAGCAATACAAATAGCGTGACTTTAACAATGTGTATTTCCACCACATCTAACCAGGGGGGGGGGGGGGAGCCATTCTTCTCAAAGGGAAGAGGGGAGAGGGAGAGGGAGATATTAACAACCTTTCCCTGGCGAATATCCTCAATGGCCTCAGGGATAGAAGCAAAACCTTCTGTGGGGCTGTCCAAATCAAATTCATCATTATCAACAGAAAAACCAATGCTTGTTGGCTCTGCGTTAGTTGCCAATGTTCCGTGTCCAATTGCTTCAGGTTGTTTCTCAACATTATTGCCATTTGAATTTAAAACAACATCATCTCCTCCAGATATCAGAGTCGCCTTGATCCTGCCAACACTCTTGTCACTTGGCAAGAATCTAGAATTTAATCGAACCATTGCCAAATCAGATCCAAGTCCAAGTCCACGAATAGAATGCAACCCATTGAACAATTTTAAATGTTGGCATGCCCTGCATAGGATACCAGAGCAGAAAACAGGTTCAATTAGTAATTGTCATATCCAAACATAACCAAAATAAATAGCTGGTTATTTAGAAGCCATGAACATAGAGGCCTGCTGATGGTTCAGTAAAACTTCCAGGAAGCAAAATGTGGTTCAGTAAATTAATAGGTAATTAGACAAACTTCATCTAAACTATTTAGACTTGAAAGTTAAACATTTACATAAAGTAGTGTGGGCAGAATAAAAGAAAATAATGATAGTTAAAAAAAAAAATTGAAGAAAGTTGGAGAAGCTGTCCGTGCATTTGATCATTTGATGGATATCCTAAAGAGTAATAGAGCATGACAGAAAAGTCAAGAAAAACTAGGTCAAAATCAGAATTTCCACAACAATTAAAGGCGTGTCATCCATTTAAAAAGAAATTAAAAAAAATTATTGTCTCTCCAATAAGTATATACTAGAAGCTGGCGAGTCACATTGGGCTTAATCGGGAATATGATTCTTTCAAGTGTAGGCTGCAGATACATTATGGCCCATAGTTCAAGTCAAAAGTATTGTAATTGAAAAAACAAAAGCATCAACAAATAGGCTTCAGAAGAATCTTCAAAAAGTTGTATCTCGTGCACTGGAAACTGCCCTCTCAACAATTAAAAACAAGTTCCATCAAATCAAATTTTGCACCACAAAACATCATGTCGCCAAATTATATTTTCCGACAATCGATCGCCAATAGATAAACGAATGACAGGATTAAAGGAAGCCAACATGGAAGAAGAAGGAAAAACACGACGCAGAGAAAACACAAAAGCAGAAGACTTTATACCCCGAAATGGAATTATAGCAATAATTCACCCATAACGACCTAATCCCAGATGGCATCAGCCGTCTCTCTCGAAGAACAGAGAATTCAAACAAGAGAATAAGAAAGGAGGCCAAAAAAAAGGCAGAAGCTCACCGAGGCCGCGAGAGAGATACTGGAGAAGAACAGGAGAAATTGAGAGACGCCATTATTATTTGCCAGAGACTATGAATTCGGTAGAATGCTTAAGGCTGAATCGGGAGTTGCGTCGGTATGAATTGTAGGTTGAGCAGAAATTGAACCAGCTAGAAGGACGCAGTTACGATGGGGATCGTCGAGAAGTGTGGCCCCGATGAGTCACCTTCTGCTGAGAGACGGTTGATAAGAAGAGTTAAGAGTCCTAACTCCCTCCTCCCACACGTTTCACCGCCACTGCCTGTTGTTCAACGAATTTCTATGCATCGGTTTCCTTCTCATCCACTTCTATAGGCTGGCGAAAATAAGCGCCGGTCGAATAATTAATTTATAAAACAATAATATGAATAATTTGATTAAAAAAATATAAATTTTAGGGACAAAATAGGTTTATAATTTATATTTAAAATCAAAACAAACACCCCAACTAATTTTTAAGGCTGGAGAGAAAGTAATTATAAAAAGAAAAAAGAATATAAAGAATTTTACAAATGCGTAAGTTTCTTACCAGCCTGATAACTATCCAATTTTTATTTCGTTTGGTATTCATGTTCTTATCCGTATAAAATGGATTAGAAAAAATTTGGTACTGCTCTTTGGTTATAATATAAAAGTTAGTTAGGAAATAGGAATTAAATTTTTTTGCACATATAAAATCTCAATTTATATTGTCTATTATATTTATTAATTTTTTAAATTAATTTATTAAATGTCATTTTATATAAGTGGTAAAAATATTTTATTCGGCAATGGGCGACACAACTATTGGGAAAGCACTTTTGCAAGTGCAAGGAACCAAATAGCCAACCAATTTGGACCACATTGAAAGGCGGCGGATCAAAGAAGAGGTTGATTCATCTCATGCTCTATCCATTAATATATTAATTTAGTACTTGTCAAAGAAATTAATTTTAATTTAATACTTCAATAACTTGTGCCATGTACTAAGTCATAAATAACTAGAGATGATATCGCTTTGATTGTGTCATTTGACTAAGCAATTTTTTGCTCTATTTTTTTTTGCCATCAATTTTATGCAGATATTATACAAATAAGATATTGAAAACACATTTGACAATCAAAGATATTGAAAACACATTTTATGTACCATGTAGAAAAACGGTTAACTATTTTTCTTATATGAGGAGGATTTTACTTTTTGGTTTTTACCCCCACCTCACATCTTTTTTCCCCCCCAACTAGCTCACATCAGTTTTACTCATTGATCTAGGGTCCATTTGGATGAGCGATTGGAAAAGCAGCTTATAGGAAAAGTAGCTTATGGAGAAGTGAAGTTGGTAAAAGCTAAATTAGATAAGCTGAATTGTATTTGGATTGGAGTTCAGAAAAGCTAATTTGTAGAAGTGAGATTGGTAAAAAGGTGTTTGGATTATAGTTGAGTAAAAGTGAGTTTGGTTATAAAATGACTAAAATGGGTATAAGTGTTAATAAATAATGAAATATGATAATAAAAAATGATTTGACATAATACAATGAAATTAAAATAATTTATTATGAAGAAGTCAAATTAATGAGTGAATTAAATTTTAAAATTTCAAAAAAATCATAACAAAAATTTTAAATATAATGTGAAACATGAAAAAAAATGAATTGATATAATACAGTGAATTATTGTTAATTTGATATGAAGAAGTGAAATTGATCGAGAGAATTAAATTTGAAAACATAAGAGAAATGGAAAAAAAATTGCAAATATAAAACGAAACATAATTTGAATGGATAAACATGTTTTTAACTCCAATTTACAGTATTGCAATAAAGTGAAACCAAATAATATTACATAACTAATCAATAGATAAGCTATGGATAATTTGGTCTCTGATTGCATCACGGACGCGATTCATATGCGATGAAGACTATGATGTAACATTTGAAGATGATGGTTGACTAGCTTCAGCCTGATCATGTTCGCCCACATTATTACCATTTTCAGCTTGTTCAAAAAACAAGTCGGAGCTCGAATGTCTCCTTATAAGGTTATGAATGGCCATTGTTGCACAAACCAGATACACTTGTGTTTGGAAGTCGTAACTGCGCATATTTCGGAGGACTTGAAATCTATTCTTCCAAACACCGAATGTTCTTTCTATTGTGCACCTTAAACTGGAATGATAATAATTAAAGGCTTCGTTGCTATTTCGGAATCCTACTTGTCGTCGGAAGTCTGGAAGGTGGTAGCGCTCAGATCTGTATGGACCTAGATATCCATTTGGTGTTGGATATCCCGCATCAACCAAGTAATATTTCCCTAATGATTCATGAAACAATTTGAGAGATTGTGAAATGAATAAAAGTATGAAATAATTAAAACAACATGCATGATTGGAACACATAAACATATACCTGGAGGTGGATGAGGGAAATTAAGAGATGAATTTGTAATAGCACTATCAAATATACGAGCATCATGTGCAGATCTCTCCCATCCTGCCAAGACAAAAGTGAAACACATATCCCAGTCACATACAGCCATGACATTTTGTGATGGATATCCCTTTCTGCCAATAAATTTGTCTCGTTTTGCAGCAGGGACAACACACTGTATATGAGTGCCATCAATTGCTCCGATTGCGTCCTTAAAAAATGGGTAGTAACGTGGATCGTTCTCAATTTTTCTATGAGTTCCACGAAATGTTGGATCTATGGGTCGAATAAGTTCACTCGATAGGCTAAGACAAGCTTGCAGTACATTATGAAAGTGCCTACTTACAGTTTCCCCTAATCGTTGAAATCGTTCCTGGATCATCCTATTGCATTGTCCATGTGCAACCGTGTTTAAAAACATCGCAACCATTTCTTCAATTCCTACGTACTTAGACTTTTGTAAACCATGTTCCACCAATTTAGTACATAAGAGGTGGAAAACATTTTATCCATTCTAAACATTTCATGACATCGATCATCATGCCCATTCATAATGCCTTGTACCCATAAATTTCCTGTCTGCTCACTAGTTCTGCACGGTTGTTTAAGCATGTACATTTCACAATAATGACCAACCAATGCACCTACTGCTTCATATTGTGTTAATTCCTCATTAATTATGGTTGAATGGTCATCTTCATTTGGCTGTAAATCGTTATTCCAATTCCATAAAGTATCTTCATTCCATGGTGAATCATCGTTCCAATTAGCCATTTCTGGAATTAACCCTGTAATTATGGTGAAAACAAAATGTAAGCATTATAAGGATTACACTAAACAAAGTGTAAATAATTTTCATACTGCAAACAGAAAAACCAAACGCATAGATGACAAGTAGAAATTAGCGTAAATATATTACATAATGATTAATAAAGTTCCTACAACATGCCACATCAGTTTAGGTTAAAACAGCAGGTATATCAGGTTAACAAGTGCAATAACAATAGTTAAACAGCTAAGTCCTAAACTAAATCCTATTCTGCAGGTCACTTCCATGTGTCTGGGTCTTGTGCTGCCGGTATCAACCACCTCAACAACTTGCTTCTATCATGCATAAGCCCCAAATAGGCTCGCCTAGCCCACCTCAACCGCGTAAGCATCTTGGCACATGCATAATATAGTTGATTGTCATCATTAAGCTCCTCAACGGTAGTCAGGTGTGCCAAAACCTTATCAACTATTTGGGGATCTTCAACCAATGCTGCTGCTCGCTTGTCAGAAGCAGCTGCTATGACACTCAGGCTATCAGAAATTAATGTAGTTGCAGCAACTTTCTTCTTCTTCTTTGCATCTGATGTCTCACCCCTCTTTCTCTTTCCATAGCTTCCTGAGCCACTTGGTCCAGTACTTGCGGGGTGTTTATGTTGCAAGCAGCGAAGTCATTTGTGAAGGCACTGGCTGTTGGGTCCACACCAAAGTTTTCATCCTCACTATCCCCTGACCCTTCTTGTTGGTCTAGCCCGACTCTATAAACATCCTCCTCTTCTGTGTCAGGCTGTGGAGCAAACGCTGGCTGAGGCTGTGAGGCTGATGGTGCGTACGCATACTCTCCCGAAGCCACAACATCTCTGAATATTTTCATCAGATCTGATGCAAACATCGGCCCCTAATGTCTAAATTTCTTGAAATTAGGGTCCACCTACATGAACATAATTAGGCATAATTAAGCGCTGTTCCTTCTGATATTCAAAATTAAAACTCAACTAACACAAATAATTACCAGTATTTTTCGTTGCCACCACTCATCAGAGGCCAACACCCTATTTGTGGCTGCATCATAACCAATGCCAGTCTCCCCAGACATCAGTTTTTCCCACAACTTCCAATCTTTTCTCAATACATCAAATCTGTTCTTCAGTTGCTTCCTATCATACATTTTCCCGCTCCTTTCCCGAAAATTCTTTTCAATTTTCAACCAACCAGGTCTTGTAAATGATGTTCCTTGTCTTTCTTTGTGCACTATTTGCTCGGCACAAACATCGATTAGAATTTTTGTCGTGTAATGATCCCATATCGCTTTTCCCTTGTCATTATCCATTTCTCTACGCCCTTTGATCGAGATAAGAGCAACTAAATCAACCAAAGCCCTAAATATGTAATAATGAAAGCCGTATTATATAACACATACATTGTAACCAAACAAACATATATCACCAAGTAACACATTTTAATTGCATAAGCTGTTTAGTTTTCTTATTCAATATTTTTTAAAATTATAAATATATAATCACAATGTCAATGTCCACTATTTTCCAGTGGTAATTGATTGTGAACATTTTGAAATTAAATTTTCAATATATCATATAAATTGAACCTAAACTGCATTACATTGTTTAATTTTTATCCTAATTTAACTATGTAAAAGTCAAATAAAAACCAAATTAAGAATGATGAACAAGATTATTTACAAAAATATGTTATATTTATTATAATTAACTAATTTACATAACTTTTTAAATATAATTAAATTAGTTAAATAAATATCATATTAGAGAGAAGTAAGAGAATATAACAGGAGAAAGAACAACATTAAATTTATTTTGATTGAGACTTCCCGAAATTAATTCCAAATGATTTTTAAGTAATTACCCACATAGTCCTTAATTTCTTTGTATAGTACAAATTAATGTCTTATTACTTTGCTCTATCAACGCCGTTAATTAACTCTATCAAATGAACCATCCAAACACACATATATACACCATATTACCATCTCATTCTCTTCTACCCTACCCTCATAGAGATCGAATCCTATAACCATAAAAACCAAGAGACCAAAGCTAGGGACATGCAAAACAAAAACCATTGTAATTCTGAAAATTACAATTTCAGAGTTACATATCTCGCCATTAACAACATAGACATATACTCAACAATTTAAATCCCCAACACTGCACACCCAAGCCTTCGGTCATATACACACATTTATGCTCTTCATTTTCTCATTAAGCTAAAGCCGTTTCCTCGAACCATTGATCCCTGTTTCGTCCGTCAAAAACAGAGGCAGAAAATCCACATGCAACCAGAAAATCCTCATTAAACAATTAACCAACATCCAACAAAAAATTATTGTAACCGAAAACCATAAAATTCAAAACATGAAGCCCCTGTTTCAGTGAACTAACAAGTCGGTCCATCACAAATCGAAATCAGTAACAATCAAAATTCAAGGACCACCGGAATTTCAAGGACGACAGCAACCACAAATTCAAGGACCACCGGAATTTCAAGGACCACAGCAACCACAGGGATCAAACCGGAAAACCAACATAACAAAATTAAACCGGCCAACCTGATCCAACCAACCGAAGCCTGCCAGAGGTAGATCGGACGGTGTATTGCTCTGGGAAGAGAAGAACTCCACGCACAGCTCAAATGCGACGTCGGTTGCAGACGGTGAGAGCCGATTCGATTTGTGATGAACGAGCAGCATCCACCGACGGACCTGGTCGAGGCGACCACAGACGGAGCTCACGGTCACCAGCGACGCGACGGACCTTCTTGCAAGCGACCACCGACGGACCTGGCCGAGGCAACCACAGACAGAGCTCACGGTCAAACACCAGACGACTTCCGACCACTGGACACGCACACCTCCCACCCAACAGCCGACCTCACCACAATGACGGGACGGAGCTCACGGTCACCAGCGACCGAGCTTCTCGGAGGCGACCACGGACGGACCTTCTTGTCGAGGCGAGCAAAGACAGAGCAAGTGGGGGCTCGGGTTGAAGAAGCCGGACTCTGCTCACGGGGGAATAAGGAGAACGCACATGAATGGAGAGAAAAGTAAAAGGAATATATTCCTTTGTCAGAACGGTCCATAAGCTACTTTCATATAATCCAGAAGCTCCCCCTCTCCAGCTTCTCCCAATCGGATGTTCAACGGGCTTAAAAATTCAGAAGCCTAATTGTTGTAAAGCTCAGCCAAACGGTCCCAATTTCTCACTAAGCTTATAAGTCATTATAAGCTACGTTTGGGCCAGCAAACGCTGACCCAAACAGGCACCTAATCTCAAGATTATAATAATGTTTACCATCAACCCATCACAAATGTTACTCCCTTCATTTAAAAATTATAAGAAACTTTTAATTAATTTATACTTTCAACAAACAAATTAATATTATTAAAAAAATACTCTGGTAAAAAAGTATTAAAAAAATACACATTCTTTTCATGTTTTTACTCTCATCTAATAAGATGTCTCATTTAGTTAATTAATTACACTTAAGATTTATTAATGTTTTTCTTAATTGCTAAGATGCTATAGAGGTGGAGTATAGAGTCCTATAACTAGTGCAATGGCCTCATATATTTCTTTAAAAAGATTCTTTATGTCTGTAATTGTCCCATGTTTCTTTTAAAAAAAAGATAATATTTTTCAAATTTTATTTATATTATAGTGTTTTTCTTATGCGTACAGATATCCTTGAAGTGTTCAATGACTCGCTAAAAAAAAAAAAGTGTTAAATGAATGGAGTCCAATGCAAGAAAAATCCGAAAGGCCCATGAATTTAACCAAAAATCTGAAAAGCCCATGAATCGGCGTAGCCCAGCCCAACATGGAGCCCATGAATAAAAAGTGGGGAGAACTTCTTTTTGGTTGGTAAAACTAAAAAGAGGGGAAGAATGAAGGGAATCTCCATTTTCTTCATTTCTTTTTTAAAAAGTCTTTGTTTGCTGGTGACATCATGGAAATGGGCGTACTTATTCTAACCGACCCAAAGACAAAGTAGAGAAGGCCACATAAATGAGTTGACATAAATAATTAAAGGATTTTAATATTTCAAAACCGTCTAATAATATTACGCAATGGAAAAAAAAAAAAAACTCACGTCGTTAAAGGCTGCTTGAATATTTCTGATAACGACCGAACTATTTGCGGTTGGGAAAAAAAAGAAAAAATATATATATATATATATATATAATCTCTTCTTCGACTATTGCTTGACTATTATTATGAATCAACATTGGATATTGTAATTAAACCTAAGCATTACAACAAATTTTAACGCAAAAACAAAAAATATATATATAGACTATCAAATTGATTAATATAATATTTGGTCTCCTAAATCTACCCTCATATTTCAAATTATAGATTTTGATCCCTTACAGGATAAAATGATCCAGGTATTTATTGAATTGTGAAGATCAATATTTTAAATGTAAAGAAATTTAAGAGACCAAAATTTATAGTTTAAAATTTAAACAAACTTGATAAACAAAAAATTATATTAACCTCTGTCAAAAATACCAAGTAAAATATTTTTTTAAAAATAAATAACTGATTTAACTGTTTTTTTAACGTCTGTAAATTAATTATGCAACTTTTATTTGATATTCAGTATTCAACCGCCTGCTAAATTAACCTATCAAGGCTTTGATCTCATAAAGACTTTAGTAATGTTCACTTTGGTGTAATCTCAAGCCCGTAAAAAAAATGCGGACATGTTAAAATAATGATTTAATCTGTAAGGGAACAAAAGTGCTGCATTGAAATTTTTATTGACAAGAAAAAGCCGATAAATTTTTACACGAAAAATCTACTCGTACTACTCTGCAATTCTGTAAATTTTGTATAAAAAAAAAGTATTTCTATTATGATTTAGATTCTTTTGAGCAGTATTTTTTCAGAAAAATTGCATGATCGTTATTTTTGCCAACAACATAATCATAAAATAAATAAATAAAATACCGAAGGACTCACCTACTACTGGTACTATTTATTTATTTATTTATTTATTTGGCTGATACTCCTGGTACTATTTATTTATTTATTTTTTTGCCTGATACTCCTGGTACTATTTATTGCTCTCCATGCTGACGATGGCAATGATTTCCAGACAAAATTTCTTGGTATTTGAACCATCGAAAGGCTGAAAAATGAGAATGATTGCTTCCTAATAAATCAGAAAATGCAGATAAAGATGAGAATAGTTGTTTGAATTTATGAGAGGTGTCAGTTTTTCCTTCGTGAGGCAGAATGTCCATTCTCCAATTCATAATGTTTTCGCTTTTGAATATTGTCTCTCAAAACTTTTCTTTTTTGTTTTTTATAAATCAATTATATAAAATATAAAAAAATATGCAATTAAGGTTGGTAGAGGAGAGGGGCCACTCCTCCTTTGCTTTCAAATGTACAAGAGCTACTCTTTGATGATTATTCAGTTTCTTTTATTTGATAATGAATCAGCAACCTTTGATTTATGGGCATAAAAAAAGAAAAAACAGATTTCTTCTTGCAGGCAGTCGTTGGAAGGGTCAGGCAATATTGTCAAACAAGATCTTGTGCAATTGTTAAGTTGCTTGATTAATTTTAGTACAGTGTTCATCAAGTCTTTATCTGCCTCTCTTATTTTGTTCTTAAATTCTTGTCCTTCTTTAGAATCTACTACCCTGGTGTTTTTTATAATTTGCTTTCAACATATTTCATACAAATTAAAAAAATATATTAAATTTTTAATTTTTATTTAAAATTTAATAACTTTTTAATTTTATTTTTATTTAATATACATTATATTTCATGTAAATAAAATCAACACAATAATAAATAAAATATAAAATTGTAAATTTATATAAAAAAAATTCTCTTAATGTCCTATAAATATGAGAACAAAATGTCTTATCTCTCTGCCTTATAAATAGGACCAGAAGAGTATATATTGTAATGATTTTTATGATATTTAATGGCATTCGATCTCTTAATAAGGTAAAAGGAGAGTGGCAAATGAAGATAAAGTATCATTTTTCATGTTTTAGTTGTATTATTATGATTATTGTTACTGACTTGGCTTGGAAGCAGGAACTAATTGAAGCATCTTATTTTTATCATTAATATAAAAAAAATTACTACAAACATGTCCCCCGAAATTTTTTTTCTCAATCTCATTTTCATGTCAATTTTTTTAAACCTTAGCAAGTGGTTAGGATTTGTAAATTATTAATTTTTTTTATTTGAGACATGCATGTAATTATTCCTAGTTAAAAATGTAATTAACTTGTTTAAAAAATGAGATGTGGCATCTGGTCAAATGAGACCTCAAATTTCATACCAAAGAATTACGCTAAGTATGGTTGTTTATTAGGAAATGTTAAAGTCGACCGATATCAAATTCATAGTGATAGTGATTTAGTTAGTTAAAAATTGTTCGAACACGCACATATATGGCATAAATATATATATAAATGTTTCTCAAATTCTAAATAAATAATAATTTTTTTCCAAATATAGTTAATATAGCTTTTTAATTTCTTATTAGAACATATTTTATTAACTTATAAATTGACCATTTTTGTTTGCGTGGGGAAGGATGTTTCAGTAGAATATTTTGAACTAAACTGGCATTTATGTTTTCAAAATAAAAATATCTACGCAATTCTAATAAAAATTGAAAAGAAACTGTGTAGTCAAATCCCAAATATTTTAAACTGAAACCTCACTGTTCAATAAAAAGTATAATAAATAACAAAAAAATATTTGCAATTTATTTATATGTCTTACCCAAAAATTTTCTAAGTGATGGACCAAAATAAAGTGTGTGTTAGAAAAATGTCTCTGGTTTAGTTTATCCTTTTATATAATTATACTAATTATATTGTTTGATAAAAGGAACCACTATTTTTCATACATTAGGGCTAGCTAAATGATAAACATTGCAAACGATTGTCTTTATTTTCATCAAAAAACATATTTATTGGGAGAGGGAACTCTAAATTTTAAAGAAGAAATCATTGATCAAATCAAAAAATCTATGGTGAAAAGTATTATCATTTAAAATAAGATCAATTCATTTTTTATTTATTTTAATATATTAAAATAAATAAATTTTTTTGGTAGAAAAACAGCTTCTCTTTGTTGGGTTATTCAAATTATAATTATGAAAAGATCATTAATAGAATTGTAAGGATTTCTGAAAGGATTACCTTCTTAAGAAACAGAAGAAGAGAAACAAATCTCAATTTTAAAGGATTTGTCTGTTTTTCCTTTTCAGATCATAAAACATTCAATTTAAAAAAAAATAAAAAGTAAGACAAAGTCTTTTCAAAAAAGGATTGTCTATAAAAATTACAGAAAACTAAACTGAAAAAGACATATATCAGCACATTATTGCTAATACAAAATGATAAAATGGTCCACACAAAATGAAAATAGATAAGATACAATTGGCAAATTAGCTACACACATTTATATACATGAATTCAGTATATAATAATTCTAAAAATAATATATAATAAATAAATAAAAGAGTAAGCTTTTTCTTAAATAATATAAAATAAAAATCCATTATGCATCTTAAAATTACTGCGGTAATTTCCGCATCTAAATATAGATTTATAGAATCAATTAAAATATTTAGTTGTAATTAATATATAAAAATAGGAAAGAATAAACCTTACATTTATTGGATTCAAACCACACTTTTTTTAAAAAAATATTCTGATCATTTAATGATTAAATTTAATAGGTAGAGATAAAAATGACTTAATAAGAGTATTATTGAAAAAAATTAATATAAAAAATTTTAGAATTAATTTTTTATTTAGAGTCAAGCTAAAAAATTAGCCCATAGGGAATATTTATTTTTGAATGTTTTAATTTTTAATTTCTTTTAAGTGTCTTAATCTCCGGGGACCATGTCACCGATCATTTCCTCAGCCAGGTAAGGTCCCACACAAAGTAACATTGGCCAGTGGCCACGCTTTGCAATTGCCGAACTCCCATCACACATACAGATTCTCTCTTCAATTGCTCCGTCCCAATTCGCAGATTCACATTCCTTCTCCTTCTCCTTCTCCTTCTCCTTCTCCGAGCAAGCTCTGCTCTTGCTCTGCAAATGGAGAGCTATGCTTTGCATTCGCTCTCCACCTCAACCTCCTTCTCCCTCTCCTCTCCCACCTGCTTGCACCGCCAACGTTCTCGCTCCATTTCCAGTGCTCAATTCTCTCTTCCACCGAACCCCACTTTCCAATCCCATTCGCTCCCATCTCTCAGATCACATGTCTCTCGTTTCTCCATGTCCCTTCCTTCCAAATCTTCCTTCTTTATCACTCCTACCCCTAAGCCTCACATAGTCCACAAGCCAATTCAAGCTTCTGCTTCTTCTTCTACGTCTTCTCCGCCACCACCCCCGCCTGCTACACAAGGTGCCAAGCTCATTCCTTTGATTATTTCCATAGGTATAGGTCTTGCCGTTCGCTTCTTAGTTCCCAGACCAGTTGAAGTCACTGCTCAGGCGTGGCAATTGCTCTCGATTTTCTTGTCGACTATTGCGGGCCTGGTTTTGAGTCCATTGCCTGTAGGAGCCTGGGCTTTTTTGGGTCTGACGGTTTCCATTGTCACCAAAACTTTGACTTTCTCGGCGGCTTTCAGTGCGTTCACGAACGAGGTGATCTGGCTGATTGTGATATCCTTCTTCTTCGCTCGTGGGTTTGTGAAGACTGGGTTGGGGGATAGGATCGCGACGTACTTCGTGAAGTGGTTGGGGAAGAGTACGTTGGGGTTGTCTTATGGGTTGACGTTTAGCGAGGCGCTGATTGCGCCAGCAATGCCGAGCACCACCGCGAGGGCCGGCGGGGTGTTCTTGCCGATTATTAAGTCACTGTCGCTTTCGGCCGGGAGTCAGCCGGAACATCCTTCGGCTAAGAAGCTGGGTTCTTACCTCGTTCAGACACAATTTCAGGTCGGTTTTCAGGTTTCTATGGTCTACCTAAGAAAATTCTCCCCTAGCGATAGCTAAGATAGATTTTTGGTTTTGGTACTGAGCACAAAATAATACCATCATAAAGCTGATTGGCCAGAAATAAGTGTTTTGCTCTTCTGATGCATTATTTAATCTACAAACCTGTCTATTATGGATTTTGTAGTGGTGTCACTTTAAATTCAGCATAACTGTAAAATAGGAAGAACTACAGTGACTACGATTTTTGTTTTTTTTTTCCAGCAGTTCTTCGTTGGTTTCCTGCTTCAATGAAACTTGAGCTCAATACTGCTATTTCTAAAACTACTGGGAAAAATAAAAAGATTAAAATTTTGTGCCCAGAAGTTTATTTTTTAATGAATTTTAAGTTTGAGTGAATCTTAAGTTTGAACAAGGAAAAACGCGTTGACATTCCAGATCTGTGAAATTGAGGTGAGGCATTGAGGTCTGACTTCAGCGGATTTCCTGAGTTGTTCATTTATTTTAGAATTTGGCAGTTGCGCAAAATCTTCGATCTTCTTTTGTTGGATGATTTAAGTTTACTTCTTTGATTGTTTGTTCTTTTTTGTTACTTTCACTTATGGGGTGTTAGCATCACATTTGCTTGTTATAGTTGGGGGTATTGTTATTAGAAATGACCATTGTAGGCTCTGGTGTTGCTAGCTTCTCAGCTTCGTTGTTCCATATTTGAACACCCTTATCATGCAAGAAGTAACCTTTTTTTTTTTTTGGTGTGAAAATAAGGAAGTAACTTTCGCATTGTCATTGTGATCTGTGACAGTCTGCTGGTAATTCTAGTGCTCTTTTCCTGACTGCTGCAGCTCAAAACTTACTGTGTATCAAATTAGCGGAGGAGCTAGGGGTGATAGTTTCCAACCCTTGGGTTTCATGGTTCAAGGCAGCTAGTTTACCTGCATTGGTTTCTCTTCTTGCTACGCCATTGGTTTTATACAAACTTTATCCACCTGAAATTAAAGATACACCAGAAGCACCAGCCATGGCTGCAAAGAAATTAGAAAGCATGGGTCCTGTCACACGAAATGAATGGGTTATGGTTGGTACAATGCTTCTTGCGGTCTCACTATGGATCTTTGGGTGAGTCATGTGGTTTATTTAACGCCAATTGATAAAACTTCTGTGTGTCTGTGTGCGTGTGTGTCTGTGTTGACTCGGTGGAGTTTAGTCTCATGGAGGTGCTACAAATACATTGTTTTAAAACAGAAGCAAAATAGAATATAATCTTTTCTAGCCATCTAGTGTCTAGCTTCTTGTTGCCGAAGTTCGAGGACTTGTTCAACATTCAATTTTAATTCTTATTAGACAGGCTTATATCATTAATTTAGTCTATGTCTTCCAGAACAAACATCCGCCATTGATGATTTTATGAATGTCCACTGATCACATCTTCATGGTGCTCTTTTTGGTATCGATCAATTTATCCTATTAATATTTCTTGGTGATGCAGAGACACCCTTGGGATTGCAAGCGCTGTAGCTGCAATGATTGGCTTGTCAATACTTCTTGTTCTAGGAGTCCTTGACTGGAATGACTGCTTGAATGAGAAGTCTGCGTGGGATACCTTGGCTTGGTTTGCCATTCTAGTTGGCATGGCTGGCCAGTTGACAAATCTTGGTATCGTGAACTGGATGTCCGATTGTGTGGCCAACTCCCTTCGGTCTCTGTCTTTGAGCTGGCCTGCTTCTCTGCTAGTTCTTCAGGCAGCTTATTTCTTCATCCACTACCTTTTTGCAAGTCAGACTGGACATGTTGGGGCTTTGTATTCTGCATTTCTAGCCATGCACAGAGCAGCTGGTGTACCTGGTATCTTGGCTGCACTTCTACTAGGTTATAATACTAACCTTTTTGGTGCAATAACACACTATAGTAGTGGTCAAGCTGCTGTGTACTATGGAGGTATGCCCGTTGCCCCAGTATCTTTGTTTTTTTCCCATTGTTTTTGTTTGCCTTCTTTTTCTTGGGGTTGGGGTGGGGGGGGGGGGGACAAATCAATTCTGTAGTTTCTGGTTCCAGTGCATGATATCTATCCCAGTGCAAATTCAATTGAACTTCCAAAGTCTTCTGGGAGACTTAGTGGAAAGCTTCCCAAATAGAGGGAAGAAATATCACCATTTTAGTATCTCTTCACCCCTCTTTTCCTCCCTTCTCATCAACATTAATCTCTTAATCTTATAATGGGTAGAAAGAAATTTTAGATCTTGAAAAAAACCTACCCAACCCAATCTTTGAAGACGCTGAGTTTTCATTAATTCATGTAGAATGTTTGTCTGCTATTTCTCATGGAACACTTTTACATTGTCATTGAAAAGATGTGTTCAACAATTGCCGCTGATGATATCTTAAACATGAATATGATTCTAGTTGGTACCCGTAACCTTGAGCCCGTCTGAGATGGCTTGCCTGATATTCATCACGGCACTCTTTTCCATTGTCATTTATACACTAAGTTCAACGAAGGTGGCTGATGATGCCCTTTTTTTTTTTTTTGTGACAGCTGGCTACGTTGATCTTCCTGATATATTCAAAATGGGTTTAGTTATGGCATTTGTTAATGCTATCATCTGGGGAACAGTTGGCTCTTTCTGGTGGAAATTTTTGGGCTTGTATTGATGTTTCATTTCCATGCTAGACAAGAAAACTGAAGTTTTCCCCATGCCATTATGACTTCCTTCTTCCCAGCCAAAAGCAACAGTCTTCTGAGGAGACAGCTGAGATAAGCATTTCATCATAAAAGATTCCTGCTTTCATTTGTTATTAACTTGTTAGTTTTAATATTGCCATTAATCCTTAAGCTTATTTACAGTCACGCATGAATAATTCTTTTGGTGGGAATTGAAGTTACAGATTTGAAATCCTCTGTTTCTGTGGAGATTTGCATGATCGGCTTATAGTTAGCATTCTGGCATTTCAATATTGTGATTGTGTCTGTGAGCTTCAGTAAAGGACTCACCCGGAATCAATTTTAGTCTGTAAAATCGAAGCGAACTTGATATCTTGAGGTTGAAAATTAATGACGGTAGAAGGTTTATCTATCACAGTTCAAAACAACGAAACGTTTTTCTGCTGTTTCTGATCTAGCTTCAAGAGCTTAACATGAAGTCGAACAAGAGATGCCAGTCACGTGGACACGCACACACCCACACACACGCACCCGCGCACACACTGACACACACCATCATCGTCACCAAAAAGTCAGCAAGTTTAGAGAAAAGTTGTTCAAGAACAAAATCATCATATAATTACCTACCCAGATGTCTCAATCCAATCCAAAAATTACACTACAATTACACTTGCAACTATAACAAATAGGCTAAACTACAAACAGAACTTGAACATAGAACCTTGACAAAGCATCTATGTATTCATGGTTACAGAAAGAATATGCCTTTTCATCTTCAGTGCTAAAGCAGTGGAGTTACCCGCTGTAAATAGTCTTGTTTTGGAGTGAAAACTGCACAATCAACCAAGGATTAATACTTTTGCGATCTGATCTTCACCTAACTTGGAACCTGCTCTTGTATCTTGGTTTTCAGTCTTCTATGATGTTAATGTCACAGGATCCATCAATTCCCAATTTTTCTAGTATCATCCTCTCCTGTTTAGTATCTGTTTCCGTGCTGTTAAGAATTTTGTAAATACGATACAGAATTCGCAGCATGCATTTTAATTGAACATGCATAGGCAACATTAAATATGCTGTTCTTTCTCCAGCAACTCCAGTGATGGGTTAAAGCCATTAGATACATATATACAAAGAAAGTGAACAAGGATACATTCCTCGTCAGGATTTTCGGTAAAATTGGAATGCAGAGCATTACCAATGCAATCCACTATAGCAGAGGTAGTCATTGAAGATTCTATGCATAAAATTGCTGTGATGGCATCTAATTGAGTCACCTCATTTCTGAACATCAACCTTGCATGGGCTGCGACATTTAAGTAGTCAAAGCATATGCGGGAAAAGAAAAGTTCACAAGGTGAGTTTCACTTTTGTGTCAGTACTCAGCAACATACCTTGAGCTAGGCGAACCAAGCTTTCCAGCATGCGAACAGTTGTCCTAGCTACATCGCAACTAATTAAACCGACAAGAATTGATTTAAGTACCAAACTCTGTCAAAATATGTTTACTTCAAACCTGCATTATGAGTTCCCGATTTCCGTTGCAGTTGATAGTAACTGGAGATGACTGTCTCAGCCTCTCTTGTAAGGACTGGTTTGAAGGTTTCTTTGACGTAGTGAATATACCTGTAGGTCTTCATTATTATAAGCATCCAAGCATCTCATACATATCAAGATTTAAATTGTAAAGGCAGTGAGGATCAGATTTCATTTGAAACACAGTTCTGTTGGCAAGTTGGATGTTTCACAATATTTGGTCACTTTTCTCTTACATGGTAATAGCTTCAGTATTACTTTCGGGAATTAATTTGAAGCCACCATAACTCTAATCAAAGTTGAAAATTACAAGATTGAAGTCATGTGGAAAAAATGAATTGAGATTCTAGGTTATTTATTTGCTGGAAGCGCTCAACAATAATCAATACTTAAATAGCATCCTAGCTAGAGACATCATTCACACCTTTCGTCTTGTATTTTCTAATAATGTTTTCTTTTGGTGTCACGTATCTTGAAAGATACTTTACCTCTTGAGCGTAGAAAGAGGCCAGTTAGTTGCTAGATCTTCATCTTGCCTCATTCTATCTGGTTCTGCCTGGATACTAGTTTTCAAGTAAGTATTATATCTTGTAATCATAATAAACTCTATGCATGATACTTAAGATTCATATTACCTCCTTAAGAATATGAGATGAAACTACTGCATCCCATTCAGGATTCTTTGTATCCAAGAGCACAAGGACTATATCAAACCTGCTTAATAAAGGACCAGAGAGTGTTGTGTTGACAGATAGAGCTAACCTGGGTTAAGCAAGACAACCACTAAATTGGATGATAAATTAAGCAGTTAAGCAGCATTAACATAACGCATGCAGGAGCATAACCCAGAATTGAATAGAAGTTTATGCGGAGTTTAAATTAAGGACGTTATTCAGAAGAATAAGCGCGGCGATGATTTGACTTCAATTCAAAATAATTTTGAACTAATACATAGCCCGGTTGAAGTGATACGTTGATCGGGATCATAATGCCCCTTAGGATTAGTAGCACCAAACACAGTTGTTCTAGTGCTGAGTGTCGTTACAAGACCAGCCTGGCCAAATCAAGGAGAAAGAGTGAGAGAATTAATCAGCAGCCATACTTTCAAACAAAGCACCAAACATTATAATCAAGATGAAATGAAAATAAATGCCAAACAGATAATGAGTACACTAAATAGCGGACAGAACTCACTTAGCCGTGACAATGATAAAAATATTTGGTGCCCTATATCACGTAAACTCGTATTACTACTGTTAATCATATTTCAGGTTCCATCTGTCTGATGGACCAATTGGGCCTTTAATAGTGATTGGCGAGCATCAAAATTAGTCCTCAAGCAGAGAAGCTTTCATGCTTATTTAAAATGACGTCGTGGTACATGTCATCTATGAATTACGTAAGTTGTCAAGTCTAAGGAGTTTGTTGTTAATAGAATGAGAAACATGAAAGACACTTTCGAGTTTCAATTAAGCGTTCCCTTTATTAAAAATCCAATGTGATTTTTTCCTTTTTGGTTTTCTTTTGGGGGAGGGGAACGGGCACTAGCAGTGTTTTATACAAGTGAGTTAATTACCGCAGATTATCAGGATGAAGCGGGTCATTCCACCCTCACTTTTCACAGTTCAATATGTATAAACACCAAGCATTGTAATAAATGGTACTTGAACAGTGGAAAAAGCCAAATTTATTATGCATGTAATCAGACTTGTACCTTGGCAACACTTATGGTCTGCTGTTCCATGGCTTCATGTATGGTTGCTCTGTCATGTTCCCTCATACTGGCAAACAAAATCAACCTTAGTTTCATAATAAATGCTATCATGCTAGGGAATCATATAATATGATCTGATTTTAAGGTCGTCGGAATTTATACTTAAGGATCAGATGAGAACTACCACCAGCCTGCAGGGATTAACGAAGTTGCAAAGTGCTGGAAAACCAAAACATATAAATGTTTGTAGTAATGAGGCCTTTTTAACATACAAGATGCTTCAATAGTCAAGATTTCAAAATTTTCTAATTAGACTGTATCTCAGTGCACGGAGTTTGAAGAAAAGCAAAATATTTTATGTAGAGAAAAAATAAAGCAGCAATCTTAAGAAAAGGAAACTGAAAAACTGAAACTAAAGCAAATTAACTTCAGATATGATCATTTTAAATGTAAAATTAAGCGCACCAATAGTTTCCCAACTGGATTCGAATTTTTTTACCTTTAATTAGACTCCAACTTATTTAAAATAATTTTTTTAGCATAATCCTGTTTAGCTAAGTCAATAACTTCTCAAACTAGCATCGTCCAAGAACCTCAGAGTAACTCCAGCTCCTCTTTGCAAATAAAAAAACAGGGCATGCAGCTCGATCGGAATTAAAACAGGTCACATAAATACCATCAACAAGGAAATCTGGCATGCTTCCGCTGAAAAAACTTACCTATCAAATTCATCTATGCAACACAACCCCCCATCTGCCAGAACAAGGGCTCCAGCTTCCAACATCCATTCTCCTACACATTAGATAAAATTACCCTTGCAATGAATAACGCATGCTAACATACTAATGAGATTTACGCATACTAAGATTCGTATTCAAGTAAACTGGGTGACTTTTATGCATTATACAATTGAAGTCCACCAAAATTGATGGCTTACAACTCAAAATCATTATTGTAATTATTGTTATTGAACGATCATAAAAAACACGAGAGAAGTTTTCTCAAACATGCTGGAAGTCTCAAAGCATATGTCACCAAGAAAAACCACAATAAAAAATTATAAAGCCTAGCAATTCTTCCATGTTTCGCTGGCAACTTACACAAGAGTATTGCCAAATAGAGAAAATCCTAACATCGTCACGAATATAACAAGCTGTAACTTGGAAAATAAACACGGTGGATGATATGGAGGACTTCATCAGAACTATCGACAAGCAATGGAAAAACGTACTGGAACAAATTCCAACATAAGTTAGGTAAATCATGAGAAAACCTACCTCCATCCTTCACTGCAGTAACAGTCAATCCAGCACTGGTGCTACCCATGCCAGTGGTAACTACAGATCTATTGCTCAATTTTGCTGCAAATTTTAAAAACTGAGATTTCCCTGTGCCTGCGGAATTCAAAACAACATGGCAATGAGTGAGGGAGAAATTTCGGATTAAACTTTCTGTTTTAATTTCATAATAAGTATTGACAAGGAAAGTGAATATACAGTTGAAAATGTGGAAAAATTAGTATTTGGTTACGATAAAATTGTTTACGGTGCACATAAATAATAAATAGTAAATTAACAAATAACTGCAGATGACAGAGTGCATATTCAAGTCCGAGGATAGTAGTTTGGAGACAAAAAAATCATTCAATTTTTTGAAGCAATTTCATTGCGTGACATAGAATCACTTTGATGCAACAGAAACTTGCAATTTAATATGTTTGCATTAAAAAAAAAAATGCAAGTTAGGTAAAAAGACTAATAAGTTCATAACAGCAAAAACCATGACAAGATGATGATAATAGGGGCGGTAGTGATGGATCTCATACCAGGATCACCAACTAAGAGTAAGTGGGGTTCCCCTCGTAACTTCGTTCCAGAAGCATGGACACGTTGCACACCTCCAATAAGTGTTAATGCAACTAAATGGAAAAACAAAATAAATGAATACTTTACATTTTCATACATTACCTAAATGTCAGTAAGGAATACGCTGGGATCAGATCCTGAAATTGTTATTTTGTACATATCTCCATTTCACCATTCTTAATAATCTAACTCGTAGTTCTTCTTATACTCATTAAATTTACATTTGCCACCACATCATGCATCTTCTGTCCAAATTTCTCTTGTACCCACGACTTAGTCTTGAATACAAGTTTAACGGTAATCACATCAAGGAATCCCATTGTAGATATAGTTCAAAAGTACATCCACCATAATAAAATGGAAAGGAACTGAAAACAAATCCTTGATGAATAACACAAGACTAAACGGGTTTATAAGGATTCTGTTTTTTTTTTTTTTTTTAAGATGATTTAAAAATTAGCCACAATTTGTCTGACTATTTACCTGCCAGCTTGACAGTGAAGAGCCCAAATACTTGTGGGCAAATTCCTCGTAAAATAGCATTCCTCCCTGGACCAATTGAAACAGCTTTTAAGTTCAAATCTAAAACATAATTCAGAAACTCCTAGTTAACTTTTGTAGCTGTTGACACAATTTAAGGGGGGTGGAGGGTAAACATTTTCTGGCTACCCCTTGACCTGCAGTTCTGTTGCTGATAGATAATATAAAAAAATGTTGGAAGAAGCATTCTGCAAAGGTCTATAGAAAAAATTCAAATTATAGATATAATAAACAAAGATGTCCAAACCAAAACACCACCTTTCAAAGGACATTCCTTAAAATGGATCCAGAACTGTTTGAATTTCATAACAACATCATCAGGAATATCAATTTCTGACTTCAGTTCATTTGTTCTCCTGGCAGCAAAGAGAGAAGTCAACATGTTAATGACTAAGCTGTTCTTTTCTTTTATTTTTTCAGAATGGAAAATGAACTTATGATAAGAGAGAATACAAAAATGACGCAGAAATAGAGGATAAGAAATCCACCACAAACAAAAAAAGAGGGGGGAAAAAAACAATTTAACTCTTCATCTCAAGAGAGCATTCGAATCTCTTTAAAGATACCCAAGATTAAACCCAGAGGACCAAAAAATAATCCTCTCTTAAGAATCTACAGTAGAAGCCTCTGACATAAAACTCATGCTAAGGTTGGTGTCGCAACCTTACATATCACAAGATGGTTGACGTATAATGCAGAAAAGCTTAGGGCTACGTAATTATGGATTTTGTACTTGACTGAAAATAAAAGAATTACTGATAAATCCCAAATACTAGGAAGATTTCTCTTTTAATCTTTTATCATCAAACACGGTAAAAAAGAAGTTCTCTTTTCACCTTACATGATTGGCTATCAGTACAGGATCAAGGTCACAGCGTACATCTTTGACTTCTGATGACCATTTTGCTGTTAGCACCCCAGTAACAATCACATCATCTGCAAGTAAAGAAGAAGCAAAGGTCCTTCTTTCAATTAAAAGAACGAAACTTAACAAAATCCAGAACTATTACTGCAGTTATGAGTTCAAACGTAACACAAGGACACCCTACTAACACATAAAATATGACTTTAAAATGAAATGCTATTTATATATTTATCTTCTCAGAACCAGGTAGAATCATTTGCCAATCTTCTCTTGTACTCCTGCTTTATCTTATCATAATTAAGCATCAATCTTGTAGACACCTCTGCTCAGAAGTTTAAAGCTACTAAGCAACAAAAGTAAATTTTTTTCCTCAACTGTTTTAATCACATATCCTCTCATAGATCACCTAATCATGTAGCGCATTAGAATCTAACATGGAAATCCTGCATAGACAGTAATGCCTTTCTTTGATTAATCAAGGTTCCTTTGAACAAAGTTCTCTCTTGCACGTAATACAATCATTTTCAAGAGAATGAAAAATTTAATATAAGAACAAAAAATGTAGATACCTCCAGCTTTAACAATGTCAACAAGGTCATCTTGCAAGATGACAAGAATTGAACGAGGAATCACCCCAACACCAAGAACTTGCGTGCTTTCTTGGATTTTAATCTCTTGATAATCATGGCATACTATAGTACTATCTACATACTGAAATTTTGTTCCTCCGCAGGGCTTAGACCCCTGCCAATATCAACAACAACAAAAAGCTAAGATTTCTGCCCGGGAAATAAACAATAACACTGAATTTTATAAAGGTCAGATAGCAGTAATAAAGCCAGAAAACAACAACAATAATAATAAATGAATGAATTCATTGAAAACATGATAAAAGGTGCCAAAGTCTAAAAAAAAAAAATGGCCTACTATGTGCAGCTGTGCATATGTTGAGTTACAGTTTTGGACAATATTACAAGAAATTTCATGTCATACAGGAAAATTCTAAATGTAATATTTTGATTGTAATCTATTTTAATGTAAGACCATGCATCATGATTTTAAAAACTGTAAACAACAGTATTAATTTTAGAAACAGAAAAAAGTATGGGAAAAATAATACAAGACACAGATTTTAGTGAAGAGAAGTTACCCGAACTTGGCAAACTGAAGGTAGTGTTATGGAGTTTCGTGCTTCCACCTCTGGATAAACTAGGAAGCTGCACATATGTACTGTAAGCTGATAACCAAAAACTTGAACATGAGGCATCATGGGCAGAAAACAGATATCTTCCTCCAGATTTAGTAATAAAACGTAAAGTAATACATGTAATGGCAATGTGTAATAAATGAAAAGCCTTGGGTGATTTCAGATTAAGACGTTTGATGCCAGCCTATCAATAAATATTGGGGAAAATGACATCCCTGCCCCCTCTGAACAAAATCAGCATGCAAAATTTAAAATTTAAGAAGACAACTTTTTGAACCAAGGACTAAAATGAAAACCTTATTCCAATCATAATTAATTGCAAGAGACATGATCCCCCCCCCCCTCTTCATTCCTCGTCTCTCACAAACACAAAAAAACAAATCTTAGCTGATGTCAACGAAAATTACTGAAACAAGGAAGCAACCTCTTCTAGTTAATTTTCACTAAGTTGTCACGTTTTTATTTTAGACCAAAGTTCAGGAGGTATTTTGTTACATCTTAAAGTTTAAGGACCAATTTTATGGTTGTTGGTCTTATCTCAGCAGGGAAAATGCAGCTTCTTCTAAATTTTGTAGAATTGATAGGTGGTATGCCAACTATTTTAAAACATCAACACTAAAATATACAGTAATTTTTAAATATACAAGATGGTTTCATGTTTTTAATACGCGCTGAAGTAATCAAGGACAGGTCATACCTCTTCTTGCACTTTAGGCACATGTACTCCCTCTCTCCTTCATGCATCTTTATTGCTCCTGACCTGATTACTGTCCCTTTCAAAGTTAGAAGAATCCCCCGGTGCTTCACTCTAATACGTCCTATGCTTGGGAAAGACTCTAATGGCACCAAAACACACAGAACAATGAACAATCGGAGGGAAGAAAATCCAGAAGCATAAGGGGCAAAAAAAAAAAAAAAACAAAGAAAGAAAGAAAGGAAAACATCAGCAAAAAGAAGAATTTAATCGAGGATGAGTCTTTCGACGATAAATTAGAAGAGAATTTGCTTGTCATGTTCTGATGGGTTAATTACTCTGAATTCTCAAAAACAGCTATTCAGCAAATCTGAGTGAATGGTTCAAACAAACTTGACGATTTGAAAGAAGCGAACCTGGGCATTCAAGTGGAGAGCCACTTGTATTGATGCGGACATGAATCGTCTTTTTCTCAACCCAATTCTTGTCTGCTCCCGGATCTCCCAATATGATTTTCTGCATAACACAGAAAACAAATCCGAGTCAGTTTCCCTCCCCTATCCTTCCACGACCTAAAAAAGAAGTAAGAAAAAATCACGACTGAGAAAATTCTCATTAGAGATAGCTGACATGAGCCCAAACAGCAGCCTGGTCGAATATTTGTAAATATGTAGCGGGTTCGGTGAAGATGAGGTGGGCAAGATGAGGGTCATCATCCATCAGCTCTGCGAAACTTAAGAGCACAAAGAGATTTCAATTTCGGATGCAGGAACTTATTTTGAAAAAAAAAAAATGAGGACGTATCAACAAAAATGAACATTGAATTAATAGGAGATGAGGGTGGCTTACTCGACGAAGAGAGGGTAATGAAGCTTGAAATCTGGAGAAGACGCAATGCAACGGAGCTGGTCCGAGTGATTACGTATGAGAAAACTCGCCATAGGCTTTTCCCAGTAACTTGGATCGTTGATGTCTTCGCCGACGTCCATGGCTGATCGCGCCAAAAAGCAGTGGTCGGTGTGAGGACGATGGTGGATTTTGGCGGGAAAGAAGCAAAATAGGGCGTCCAAGGGTCAGAACTGAGGAACGTGTCAATAATCACGGATTAATCATGAAGTCAAATAAATAAATATTGTTACCAATTTTATACAATTAAAAAAATTTAAAATTTGTCTGTAACTTGTAAGTAGGAGTGAGGTGTATTTCTTATATATGGAAGGTAAAAAACCTTTAACCACTTATTTAAGAAATAAAAATTTCTATCACTAGCATTAAATTTTTTTAAGTATAATAAATATATTTAGCCCCATTTGTAAGTAATTTAGATATTAATTTTAATATAAAATTATATATGCGTGTGTTACTTTCTCTATATAATATTGTATTTGAGTTTTACTACTCTTTTTTTTTTTTGGTCTGTAACTCTGAATTGTTCTGTTATAGGCAGTTTTCCTATGTATTTGGACATTTTGACCATTGTACTTTATTGATGATTAATGAAAATGGGCGCAACTCAATACTATGGTAATTTTGAATTCTAACATTTCAATTATAATAATAAGGGAAATTCTGTACATATATAGTTGAAATTAAATTTCAACATGAAGTTTTAAAAATGAACAAAAGTCGCGGGGAGAGTAAAAATATCCTATGTATTTTTTTTGGTTTTATTTATGCCAAATATTTTTAAATTTTAATTGTATAATGAGAATATACGCATTGAAAATATATCTTCTTTTGGTAATTTGAAAAGAAAAATATTTATTTTTGGAGCAAAGGGTTTCGTTGTAATAAATCTTTTTGCATGGTCCCAAAAAAAATTCAAATCAATATCCATATTTACACGCGCAATCAATAAAAATAATTCAAAAAAAAATTATAAATTTGTGCAATAGAGTAGATTAAATTTTTATATCTACAAATATAAATAAAATTTTCAGCTAACTTTTATATTAAGAACTAGAAATGTCTCACAAATACAATAAAAATACTATGTCCTGCATTTTTTACCCTTTCCTTGAATGCTTTCTCTATACACACAATTCATTCTAGGGTCAAAATTTTCAATATCTATAATACTATAGGTAATATGGGCCTTGAAGAATAGGTTGGATCAAGCATCTTAGCCAGAACCAGTCCAGAAGCAAGTGCAACTCCAAATAAAGCATGCAGCCTCACACAGAAATATTTAGCCATGAAAATCTTTTGATTGTCCTGGGCCAAAAGAAAGACAACTTAATAATTAGGTTGAAAACATCATATATTAATGCTGCCAAAGATTCATCAAAGGTCCTCCTTCCTTACCTTGTGGCTGTCTTGGACAAACCTAACCACTAGGCTTCCCATAGGGAAAGTTAGAGCACAGAGGAGCTGATATCACAGACAACAACAAAGGGCACAAATCAGATATGATGCTGAGAAAGTTGGACAAGTTTAAGAACTTCTTGATCAATAGACCTACCCAGTTAATTATGAATAGTCTTTGGTTCTAAATGCAGGACCTGAATTATTAATTTACAAATGTCAAAAAAATTATATTAGTTATTTGTAAACAAAATATGTGTTAGTTTTCTTAAAATGCTTAATCTAATCATTTGTGTTGGAAACTAATTCTATTGATAAAAACTTTCTTTACACGTGTATTCAATAGAGATAGCTCAGGAAAAATATCAAAAATTTAAGAGACAGGGTGAATTGTATATTTTGGACCAAAAAAAACCTATCAACTAACTCTTATATTTAGGATCATAGTAATATACAAGTATGTTGAAATTGTGTGTTGTTGAAAACCATGACAAAGTTTGGGCTTGTTTGGTTCTGTTTTTTATTTTTTGATCTCAAAACAATTTCATAAAATTATTTTTTAAAACAAATTTTGGGGGAAAAAACATTTGGATAATTGTTCTGAAAATTTATATTTGAAAATAAACACACTCAAATCGAAGGGTAAAGCTTTGATGAGAACTCAATTGTTCAAATAGAAGAAAAGCGATCAAGCAAAAAAGAAAGAGTTTTCCAATTTTTTCAAACAAAAAACAAGAAATGTAAAAAAAAGAAACAAGGGGAAAAAACTAAAAATTGTTTTTTAAATAGTTTTTTAAAACAAATTTATGTTTTTCTTTTTGTTTTGAAAACACTTAACCAAGACAAGTAGTCAAACAAGTTTTTTTATTTTTTTGTTTTTAAAAAACAAAAAATTGTTTTCAAAACAAGAAAGCAAACAAGGCCTTAGCTTGGTCTATTTCCTTATAAACCAAATGAATCTAAGAATTCTTTGTTAAGTACTTGTTTGGTGCACAAAGTAGAAAGGAATGAAAAGGGAATACAGTGAAGGTAACTCTGAATATGAAAAATGTCCTTTGTGCCGGAAAAATATAGTTATGGTAAAGTACTAGAAGAAGAACATACAAGACAAGTGAGAGGAAGCGCCCTACTTAGTCCAAACAAAGCCAAAAGGGCATATAGCATTATGACTGCCACTTTCACTACCTGTGCACCTTTGCTAGTGCCAAGCCTGACCTGAAAGAAAGGAAAAAGAGATCGTTTATGGATTTGCATTATCACATTATTAAGATCAATAACAGAAAGTGTTTTGTCCAGCAAAGTAAGTGCTTACCAAAGGTGAAAACTTTCCAACTTCCCTGTCACCTTCCACCTTAAATTAGTTGTTTACAAGCAAAGTCAGAAACTTGCAGTTACAGATAAGATGGATTAATAAGAAATAATTCAGACATGGAAGTAACCTGATGGAAGTGACTGCAAAACAGAATTAGGGCTGTTGTGAAGCCTACAAGGATTGATGCCGAAAGAACTGTTCCAGTTAAGGGTAAACGGTTCATCACACTATCAAAGTTACATAGAATCAGCAAGCAAGCTATGAAATTTCCACATACATGAAATCTATAAAGGTCAATTTCCTTTCAAAATGATGAGGCTCAATAATAGGAACATACACAGGAGCTATAGGGCTCATTTGTGAAGTTACACTAGCAAAAAATTTGGGACATTGCAAAACTGGTCAATGTTCATAACTATGCAACCCATAGGAAAAGTACAATTGGACTACTGTAAAATTCTTTGATGTTTGTCTGTAAAAAGCATATAAATCAAGTCAATCACAAATAGTCATGTCTAGTGGACCGGATTTACGTTAAATCTCTTTGGACCAGTATATTAAACCAGAGTGGCAATGAACTTTGGAAAGCACCAATGGATGTAAAGAGAGAAATAACCTTTGACTGCCCCGTAATAAATAAAAACCTGTAGTAGCAAAAGGACCAAATGCTGCAAAACACAATGGCTCTCCCAATCCTTGGTAACTTAACCGAAATGGTGGACACTGCAGCACCAAATGAATCAATCACAGGATTTGGAAGTTATTATTACTCTCACTTGGTTTTGAAATCCAATATGAACTTAATATTGACAGAAAATAAATATTCTGTATTTTCTAACGTAATAATCTGAAATATGGTATTATCAGGTCAGAATTGGGCATTGTCAAGTCCAAATAAAAGTCACTCTCCTAATATAATTTTTCTGTTCACAAAGATTCGAACCCACAACCTCACTTAAGGGTATCAAGTCCTTATCACTTGACTTAACCCCTATTGGCTGACAGAAAATATTTTACCTGATATATATAGCCACAAATTATTGCACACGTTAGAAACAAAATTGATTGCATATTTCCAGCCTTCATTGCAGACCAAGTTAGCCCCGTGAAGCCAAGAGCAAGACAAAAGCAGGCAGCAACAAAGGTTCCAGTTCGGCTTCCCAAATTCAATTAAAATAATAAATAAAAGATCAGATTTTATGCTATAACGGGCCCTGAAGCAAAGAAGAAGAAACTATAGATAAGAAATATAAGTAAGACACTCACCTGCCAAGAAGGTTGACTACTGATTCCTTTTTGTTTTTATCAGCTCCAGTATCAAAATCATAAACATCATTGCTGCCATGGACCAAATATAAGAAACTATTTAGCTCCGAAAAATATCAGAAAGTATACAAGGTCCTTTCTTGTTTTGAGAATATTGCAGAATGATTCAAGACTAAAGGAAGACAATTTGCTGGTTTCCATGTTATTTAATGTTTCAGATTGATTCCTAAACTTGTGATTTGCAGCCAAAAGTTCTCACGATGAGCGAGTTTCATAATGATCAGAGGGCACTCCTATTAAAAGTTTTGAAAATCACCTTAAATTGAGCCAGGTAATGATGAGAACTGAGGAGGCCAACAGCATCAAATAAGATCTAAATGAGAAGAGGCCTGTCTGTAGATAAGCCGCGGCACTACCTACCTATTTGTCAATAACAGGAATAAAATGAGACGAATAGCTCAAGGAAATAGTAATGACAATTATAATTCACCTTCATAAACTCCATGATGAAAGTAAGGGACGTTCATTTGACCAAAATCTACGACTGCTACAACCATTTACTATTGCTCTCGCATATCATTGGCTGCATCATCATCATCGTCAAGCTGATGGCCTTAAAATCTATTCATAGACCTTCACTTTAAAGCTTAAACTCTCGGAGGATTTTTTTTTTTAAATGTGAAGGGATGACTTAAGGATTATGCTAAAATCATTTATATGCCCTTCACTTAAAGGCTCAATCTTTTGTATGAAGTATTAACTCAGACCAAGCATAATAACTCAGTAACATTGCCATTGCAATTCAACTTGAAAGTACTGATCTACTGCATGATACAAATACTAGCACACATCCACAAATTGTGCAAAGTTAAACTTTTACACTGACAGATAAATAGTGAAATCGATAGCTGCAAACTGCAAAAGTTGCATTCCATCCCATAGTCATATATTTTCTCATTCTTTTCTTTTCAATTTTAAATGTCAGTGTTTACGGTCGATGCATAAGACTTCAGCAAGCATATGGTTTGAAGTTGAGAAGCTTACAGTGAGAGGAACCAAAGCAACAGAGTATATGGGCAACTTGATTGCCCTCCAAATCAGAACCCCCATTGGAATCTTCTCTTCAACCTCATTTCCAGCTTCTTCTATGGAGTTAGAAAGGGACAAGTCTGCTTTGACCGTACGAAGCACATCTGGGTAACAGAGCCTTCTTTTGACGAGCAATTGACTTCTATATCTCCCATAAAACACTCCTTCTACATCACAAGATGATCTCTTCGAGCTCACACAGTTCCTGGAACATAATCATTTCCAGTAAATCCTAGTTCTCGCAAAAGGGGCTTGTTTTCCCCCCTCAGAGTAAGAGAACAACAATGTTTGCTAGCTTCAATCGAATTTTACAGAAACTGATGGTTGACAAAATTGAAATCATGATTTCTGCAACAACTCAAATTTACTTTTATAATATATTTCAATTATGATGTGTGTTAAATTTAGCGAGGGAGAGGGAGAGAGGGAGAGAGAGCTTGCCTTTTAATGAAGCAGCTCTGAATCTGAAGAGCAGACCCTTCAGCGACGTTACAGAATGTGGAAGACATTACAGAGACTAGTGCATTTCCAAGCTCTTTCCCTCTATTCCTATAGTAACGCCTAACAAAAGAGATGAACAAAAAATGGAGAAAACTGGAAGGAGGAGGAGGAGAAGGAGGTGGAACAAACGGTAAAACTTGTGGAGGAGTGGCAGCGAAACCATTTTACACTGTTCTGGATGAGGCGGTATTCAACTCCTATCTAAGCACAATCCAATCCGAACCAGCAAAATAATGCCACGTAAGAGTGCAGTTGTGTCCCCTTATTCCCCTTAATCAGCCATAACAGTAAAAATATTTTAAAAATTGAAAAATTATACACAGTAACCCATTCATAAAAATACTTATCATTTGTTTATTAATATTGTCAAAACTAATGCTAATATTTTAACAGGTTCTCATTTATAATTTTTCTATTTTTAAGGTCTTTTTTTATGATTTTTTCTAAAATTCTTAACATATAAGTAATTAAAATCAACACTAATATTTTACAAAATCATTATTACCTCATTATTAAATTATTATGTACAAAATTTAAAATATTTTTCCACTACAAACAAATCGAATCATGACTTTTTTTAAAAAAAATCAAAATATTTTAAGAAAATTCATACATCGCGACGTGGCGGGCAGAATGCGTTTGAATTGTTCGTAGGAGAGAGCACATGTGGGCATTCAACCTAAAAACTGCACATTACTTTCGTAACACATTCTCAGGAAAACAACCTATGAATCTGTAATTTAGTGGCGTGAAAGTTTCTCTACAAGTGGTCTTACTTCAGGCCATTAGTTTCTTTTTCTTTTATTTCCCCCCCGGGGGGGGGGGGACAAAACCTCAAGGAGATGGAAACATTGGTTGTGCATGGAATTAATTAATCCACCAAAAGTTTGCAGCCCCAAGTATTCAAGTTCAGGGGTGTTTGAATTAGCTTTGTGGATCATTTTATAGTGTTCGAAATAAGTAGGTGAAAGGAGTTTTATCTCAATTTACATGAAAGTTTTTTCTAAATGTTCCAAACTCCCCCTAAGCTACCAATCCCTTATAAACAGTGTTTTGAGTTTAGAGTTACAATAGAGCCATGCATTTGATCGGTTTTAGGGGAAAAGGTTCTAATGAGTAATGATAGAATACCTCTTATCCAGTCGTACTTAGTACAACAGTTAGTTGAGAATTAAATTCGATGTTAGATATAAGGTATCAATCTATTTTTTCTCCCATTTTTGTCCAAACTATCTCTATTAATTTTACATGTTAAGAAAAATTGCATCACAGTAATTTCAACACAAATGATTTAAGAGCGTATTTTAGAAAAATTAACATATATTTTTTGTAAATAACTAATTTTATTAATCTGCTCAAATTATTTAAGTAGATCTTAGAAATTAGTTATTTGTTAAAAAGTATGTGGTAGTATTCCTTAGGTAGCCTTCTTTTTAATCATTTGCATTGAAGCATTATCAACATATAGTTTCTAAGATTAAGGTGCAAATTTATCTCAAAAGTTTTCAGCTGGAACAAGGCATATTCAATTATAAGTATGCCAAGTATAAGTAATATACCCACCTTGAAGCCATATATTTGTGACTCTCACAATCAAAACAACTTACCCAGAAATTGGAAACTATAGATATTACATGACTTCCCTTCGTCATCCACCAGTTGCACCAAACAACATGTCTGGAGATGAACCCCAGCAAACAAATGCAGATCAGTTTGTTACCTCATCATTTGATAACTTATTAGTCATGAAACCCACAGAAAACAGCAAAGGAAATGAGACATATGAAGGCATTTTCATGACATAGGAGGACTTATGGGTGACTGTTGGAAGTGGAATAAAGAAAAGGAAACCGATAAAGCAAACTGGGATGATTCTTATCAATGGCCACAAACAAGAACTAGCTTATGGAATATCTGTAAGAGAATATTCCATAAGCTATATCTCCAAATTCCAAAATATTTCAATAAGAAAAGAGCTTCACTAACATGGAAAATCACAGGCATATGTCAGTTAAGATGATGCTCTCTTGTCGACTTTAGCAGCTGGAGAAGCTTTATATATACTACTCATGTCAGCTTCAACTTCCTGATACCATGTCCATAAAAGAGAAGGAGAGAGCAAACTTTATACTCAGAGAAATGTGTCTCCAAGAAGCCATTAACACAAGGATTGGAGGTTGAACTTCTAAAGGAGTCAGTGGGGAACAAAAGAGAAGACTTAGCATTTGAATTGAGGTCTAACACGCCCAGGACTTCTATTCCTTGACGAACCAACCAGCGGACTTGATGGTGCACCTTCTTATTATGTTATGAGCAGAATTGCCGGTCTAAATCAAAGGGATGGCATTCAAAGGACTATCATAGCATCCATACATCAACCTAGCAGTGAAGTTTTTCTACTTTTCCACAATCTCTGTCTTCTGTCTTCTGGGGAAACAGTATATTTTGGCCTTGCTTCGGCTGCAAATGAGGTTAGAAATTAAAGCAGATAGATATATCCTTATTTACATCATTTATTGTTTCCAAATAAAACACAAAAATTTCAAGAACTGATTTGCAGCTGACTACAAAATTTCTTCTTTGATTGACTCTAGTTTTTTGCTTCAAATGGTTTTCCACTTTTCCATGCCCAAATCTGTACAATCCTTCTGATCATTTCTCAAGGATCATAAACAAAGATTTTGACCAGGTATAAGGTAATAGTTTCAGATATCCTTGTGTACAATGAAACCTAGGACCCTTAGTACCGTTTGCAGGATCCTGAAGAAGGCTTTGGTAAAGGAGTAAATACAGAATAAGCAATAAATATCCTCGTAAAGTTCTACATGTCATCGAAAATGGGCAAACAAATTCGGAAACAAGTGGAACAAATAATTGACAGTGTAAGTTCAGCGCTACACACTTCTTGCCAAAACTATACATTGAACAGCAATGAAGTTCAAGTTTTCTAATATCAAAGACCAATGAGATTGATACAGACAAATACTAACTTTTGCATTAACTTCAGGATTCTGATGCAATAGAGAAGAAGAGAATTCATGCTGGACATTTTACCCAGTGCCTCATTATGACAAGAAGATCTTCACTTCATATGTTTCGTAATCTGAGCAGTTACCGGTTACGCCTAACTGTGTATGCTGCAATACCTACAAGTCTTGGTACTATATTCTACGACATTGGTTCAGGTATTGGATCTATTCAGGTAAAGTGAGAAATAAACCAAGACAGATTATGTATGGCTTGACAAAATTTTATGGTTAATTAACATCATCCATCATTTAATGCAATAATATCGCAGGCTAGAGAGTCGCTGCTAGCTTTTTTTTCTTTCAGTACTTACTTTCATAACCCTCATTGGTGGATTGCCTCCACTTATGGAGGAAATGAAGGCAACATTCCTCTCCTTGCCCTTTTATATAGTCGTGATTAATTTTCTAATTGCTCAATGTGGTACTTTATCATATTCATGTAATATACAAGCCATTATCTCTAGTCCTAAATATACGAACTAGAGATAAAAAAGACAAGAGAAAGTGTTTGAATATTCCAAACCACTACAACATATCGGGCTCTTCATTCATTGGGTATATACTCCTCCCATCTTTAATATATGACCTACTTGTTGAATTAATTTTGTTTCTAAATATAATACCTATTTTTCATATTTATTAATTTTTTCTAAATTACCCCTATACATCTTCCTCAATTATAATTAAGTAAAAGAGAGAGGGGGATATTAAGGAAGATGATTATGGTGTTTTAGGAAAAACATGTCATCTTTCTTATAATTAACTAACTTACCTAACTGCCTTAATCAAATCAAATTAGTTAAATAAGTCTTATATTAAGGATCAGAAGAATATAATACAAGAGAATTGTTGTATATCAGACACGTGTTAAGATAAAAGGCAGCACCAACATAACAATAGTTTCCTAGAATTTTCTATACAAATACACAATGAATTACTCCTCCGGTTCAAAATATAAGTTAAACTTTATCTATTTATGTTTATCAAGAAACTAGATAAAATTAGTTTAAAACAATAAATATGTAAGGAAATTTTTTTTTCCAAATATGCCCTTATTAATGAAGAGAATAAGTAAAACATGCAATAAATAAATCAAAAAGGAAAGAGAATATATAAGGGGTAAAATTGAAAAAAAAAACTCATTAAATAATAAATATTTAGATAAAATTGAATATTATCTTATAAAAAAACCAAAGCCCAACAACAAAGTTTAGCTTATATTTTGAACCAGAGGGAGTATATTACTATTTATTTTCTAATAGCCCGACAAAGAATTCACTTTGATCCTACATATAACGTCTCAATCCATTTTGACTTTTAAATTTGTAATTTTTTTGCCCAAAATATCTATATTAATTGCACATATTAAAAAGACTCATAATCAAGGGACAGCTCTGGTACGCATGATTAAATAGCATAGTATAGGGAAACTAGGACAAATTTATTAAAAATAATTAATTTAATTAATTTTTTTAATTTTTGCAAATTAGTTATCTGACATTTATATTAAGGACAAAAGGTAGTATATCAGCAAAGATAATTGTCCCATTATATATGTTGTGTTCAACTTGTCACTGAAAGCTTCTTCTTTTTGCCGAGTTAGGTATCCAAAGGAGAGAGGTTGGACGCCTTATGTATTTAGTTTCTGTGCTATTTGCCACTGTTATGTCCATTGAGAGATTCATGGTGGTTGTTGGGAGTATCTTCTCTAATTTCATAATGGGGATGATCATTGTTGGTGGAATTCAAGTGATTATGATTTTAATTGGCGGATTCTACAGATTGCCACATGATCTTCCATAGCTTGTTTGGAGATACCCTTTGTATTATGTTTCATTCCACAAGTATGCCTTTCAAGGGTTGTTCAAGAATGAATTTGAAAGTTTAACATTTGTGTTTGATGATGATGAAGATGGAAGTAGAAGAATTATGAGTGGCAGTGAAATTCTGAGACAAACATGGCAAGTTGAAATGGTTCATTCTAAGAAGGTTGATCTTGTCATCTTGTTTGTAATGATTGTGCCATATCGATTAATGTTCTTGGCCATTACTACGTGCAAAGAGAAGATCCACAGACAAGTTTCTGGCTAAAAGTGAGTTCATGTTTTTGGATTAGCTTAAAAATAACACTTATACGTTGTGAGAGATAAGAGATAGATATATGAAGAGTTTTATCTCATAAAATGCAAAAGTGATTATTCTGAGGGGTTCCAAACACTTTAAAATTAATGCACACAAGAATATACCATCTAAATCTCTATTTTTATGGCTCAAAAGCCCCATATGAAGGAACAAGGAAGTTTATTGTAAAATTTCAAAGATTATGGAAGTTATTTACATATGACATTAAAGACCTGTTATCAGGTCCAGTTTGCCAGTTTTCAATTGCATTTTCCCTCCCGCTAGCCCGTTATTATAGATGCGAGGCCTACCTTTCTCTAAGCCCATTTAATCCTTCATGGGAGCTTGAGTTTATATATACACTTGGACTTTCTCTTACTCATCCCATGTGGGATTTTATTTGACACACTCATCATTTTTCTCAACATTATATATGTCTCACTCTTCTCAATCTTTAATTTCTTAATTGAATTTTGGCCAATAACTATCATGTCTCACCTAATCACCTTTAATTTCTCCAAAATTCTTACTATCTCTGGTCATTAATATAAGAATTAATTAGGAGATTATATTTTGTTCTAAATATAAGACTTTAATCCATTTTATCTCTCATATTTATAACATTTTCTCAAATTAATTTACCTAACTTATAAACTGATGTGTAATTGATCTAATATTGTATATGAGTATTTTAAAAAGATTATGTCACATTTGTTATAATTAAATGATTGATTTAGCTTTTTAATTTATTTAAATTAATTAATTAGATTTTATATTAAAAATTAAGTAGTGGTTGACACTTTTTTTGTACTATTTATATAAGGTGTGTAATAAACAGTGAAAAAAATAAATGGACCAAACAGGCAAGTTCAACCGAAAAACCGATCAATGGTCTAATTTGGTTTAAGCAATGAACCGATATCAACTCGGTCAAACCGGTGCAAGCTAGCAAAAACTGGTGTAAACTAGTTTGAATGATTATTTTGCTATTTGTCTCATTTTTTCTCATTCAACTCCTAATAGTTCATTTACTATATATTTGAATGAATTTTAATAATAATTTTGGTATTAATAATTATTAAATTTAGTTATTAGGGAATCATCAAGATTAAAATCCTCAATATTATTGTATTTTGTTATAATCACAATTAAATTATTATTCTATTTTGTTGTGAATGATTATTAATGTTGTTATATTTTGTTATTTTTAATTAAATTTTATTATTTTAATGTGACTAATTTGATCTGGTTTGACTTCGATTTGATCTATTAATCCTTGAGCAACTACTTTAACCTGGCCAATCTGGTTTTGTTTTTTGTTCTTAGGTAATAAAAGTCAAAACGGTGAAGAGACAAACAAGTACCACACTGAAAAGACAACAAGAATTTTGAACCAAAAAAACAAAAACAGAATATTTGAAACTACTCATAGAAAAGTAAATGGGCGGGCCAATGATGCATCTAATTAGACGGGACACGGTATCACAAGAGCACCGACAATATAGGCAAGTAAGAGTAGATAGATGTCATGTCTCTAATTAACATACGACCAACGCAACAAAGTCATGTCGCATTATTTCTTTTCATTACATGTCATCTCCAATTTAATAGGATTATGTTTTAATTAGGTTAGATTACTGACCTGGTTTTTGTTTATCCGACACATCATATACAACGTCAAGTAATTAAGTTATACACTTAATAAATCATATGAACACTGTAATATATTAATGAACAATTGATAATGTTTTGCATTTGATTTTTGTCGACATAAAATTCAAACGCATCAAATATAGAATAAAAATTAATTAAGAATTAGAATGTTGCTTTTGTAACATTTCGGAGGATTAAACTCAAGGATTTGGACTGCTATGTGCACTCATGACACAGAGGCTTTGAGGCATGTGTCGTCTATCAAATATAAAAACATTAGTTTACAAAATTTGCCCAAAAAAAAAAAACAAAGTGACTCATCCGAGAAAATATGTAAATTTAAATCTTACTGTCAATGAAATTAATTAGTTTTATATTATTCTCACCGGTCCTAAATATTTATCTCTCAAATTTATAATTTTTCCTCAAACTATCTATATATTGATTACACATATTGTTAATGAGGGTTTTTATCATGGATTTAGCACCTACACAAATAAAATAAAAAAGATGTTTTAGGAAAACCAACATACAATTTTGATAAATAGTTAACTTAATCAACTTATTTGTGAATTACTACCTCATATTCTTAATATAAGATCGAATCGACTAATTTAGTAAAATTAAAGAAGTCACCAAATTACTTTAAAGTATTTATATTTATTATTTTTATCCAAACCAATTTGTCTTACTTGTAAATTGATATCTAATCTAATGATACATATAAGTAATTTAGTGAGATTATGTAACATATGTTATAATTAAGTAATTTTTTAATTTTTTAATTTTTTTTAAATTAGTCAATTGAATATTATATTAAGGACCATAAATAGTAACTATCTAGTTTTGGTATTAAGAATCTAAGAGTTTCCAGCTTGCACAAACAAGCTGAACGTGGAGGGGACATGGATATGGACACATTTTAATTGAAGGGGGAAGAAAGTGATCTTTCATTAGTGGCCTTGAAATTTCCATGTTAGTCTCATGAGTTCATGAGCCCATGCACACATTAAATTTCTCAACAAACTGGTCCCCAAAATAACTAAATCCCTCTCATAATTTATATTCCCACCCAAGCCTTCAACGTGCTGAGAATTATATATACCTAAACACAATCAATTTAGTAATCATTCATCAATCATTACTAGCCATGCTTCTCCCTGCCCATCTTTGATATAATAGGTATTTAATTAATTTGAGTTCATTAAAAAAAGTCCCATGAATTAATTAATCATAAAAATATATGCTCTAATTTCCCTAAAATAGCCATATGTTACATTAGGTTATACTCCTCTAGTCCTATTTATAAAACAAAAGGATAAGACATTTTTTATTCATATTTATAAGACACTGAGAGGAATTTTTTATATGAATGCACAATTTTACCCTTTATTTATTTTTGTATTGACTTTGCTTAAACAAAGTATAATGTATATTAAATAGAAATAAAATTGAAAAGTTATTAAATTTTAAACAAGAGTCAATGAAGTTTAATGTTTTTCTTGATCTGTGTGAAACATATTAAAAGTGACTTGTAAATAATTACAGAGTAGTATATATATTTGTCAATTTATAAGTTAGAAAAATTAGTTTAAAAAATAATAAATATATATATGAGAGACAAAAATGAAATAAGATATTATATTTAAAACCAATTCTAACACTCAACATAACTCTTATTACCTTTGATTTTTAATATAAAAACTAGTTAGGAGTTGAATTTGGTCCAAAATATAATATATCAATTCATTTTATTTTTTATCTTTTTTTTAAAATATCTCTATTGATTGCAAAGGTTCTTATAAAATGATAATCCTAATCATCTAATACACATAATTAAAGAAAATGGTTCAGAAAAATCAACATACATTTGTGATAAATAGCCAATTTAATTAATTTTTTATATTTCAAAATAATTATTTAATTTTTATATTAATATTACCAAAGGCCGGAGAAAGTACCTTCTTTTGAGTTTTTTTAATGATTGATATTAATGCAAAGGGAAAACACCTGTCAAGCTCATGCCCGGTGAAGCGTGAACACAATTCGACCTTGCAACGTGCGCAATTGTGCTTCCAAGTACTGTGGGGTCCCACTATAACTAGATCAGTCCCTAACTGCCCTGCTGACTGATCACGGCCGCACCAAAAATTTCCTTAGTACGATTGGGTTAATCACTTTAATCCCATCATGAATGAATCAATCCTAACTGCACTGATAAGTTCTATCTCAGATCTTTAATATAAGAACTAATTAATTGATTGAAATAGATTAAAAAAATTAGTTAAGTTAGTTATTTATAATAAATAGGTATTATCTTTTGTAAAATATCTTTACTAATCAAATATATTTACTAGAACAATTATTATTAGAAAGACTACTTTAAAAAAATAAAAAAAAATGAAAGACAAGATAAATTGGTATTTTACACTTAAGACCAAAATAAAAATTAAATGAGTTCTTATACTAATGATTGGAAGTAGTATTGTCTTTTATCATCAATATAAAATTCAGTTGATTAATTTGGAGGAATTAAGAAAATTGTTAAATTACTTAATTATAGCATATGTTACATATTTTTCTAAAATACTTATGTATATTATTAGATTATATATCAATGTATAAATGATACAAATTAATTTGAAAAGATAATAAATATAAATAGTTTAAAATAATTTAGTAACTCTTTTAATTTTTTTTCCAGATTCATCCTCAAAATAGTAGTTTAGTATTGCGGCTTGAATTTCATCAAGTAAAATAAAACACACAGTCACTATAAAAAAAAAAAAAAAACATACAGTCATCGGAATAACCTTCCCCATCATAATATTGGGGTTATGAGATTTTAAATCTTTCCACTTTAAGCGTTTTCCCCTTTTTTCAAGGCAGTCAATGAGCTGCCAAATGGAGAATTCTCTTGTGTTGCCAATAGTTCAAAACATTTAAACATTTTTTTAATAAAATTATCAAATTTCTTTCCTTAAGCCTAAAGATTAAATGAGATAACTGTCAAATAACGATAAATTTATTTTAAAACAATAAAAACCGTTAACAATATTTGATGATTTTCTAATTAACTAGTATTATATTTATTGATAAATTATTTGATGGTTAACTAAACAAGTGTTAGATATTTTTCTTTCTCGTCATGTGGTCTCAGCTTAAAATCATTTTTTTCAATAAAATTGTTATTTTTTTCCTCTCATTTCTAGCATTGTTAATTTTGTCAATAAGAAAATGTTATTTAGAATTAAATAAGAAAAAATCCCAAAAAAAAAATGTTGAATTTCAAAACTCCAAATAAGGAATTACTTTAAAAATATGTTGTTATTTGCTCTTCGGGTGTGGTCATTTTCTTTTTGAGTGTAGTAACTAATATTAATTTAGAATTTTGAAATTCAAAAGTTATTTTTTTTAGATTTTTCCATTAAATAATGCGCACACACACAGATATATATATATAGAGAGAGAGGTAGGGAGTAAAGGATGAACATGCGTTTACCACTAATAAGGAAGGGGCAACCATCCCCTTTCCAACCTCCTCAAATTAATTACTACTTTAAATGACCAAACCTTGTTGTGCATCACATCATAGTGTAGCCACATGGGGATGCAGCTAGACCTCATGTTAATTTATGGAAAAATCGATGGTTGACAAAAAAAGAAAACGAAGGAAAAATCGATGAAAATTTCTTGTTTAAAAATTTTACTGATTAAAGGGACTTGAATTAAAGTGTTTGGTCCTTCTTTTTTTTTTTTTGAAACAGTACTTTTTTGGTATAAAAACATATTGGGTTATAAGATTACAAACATATTTGAACCTTTAACTTTTCATTTACAAAGAAACTTTCATACCACTATATTACAAAACTAATAATATTAATAAAGTTTTTTGCACACTAAAAAGCTATAGTTCTGGATCTTGAGGCAACTTCTTTATATTTAAATCCTTTGAAATAAGTTTATTATTTAATTTTTTTAAGTATGAGTAATTTTAACTTAAAAATTCATTTTTTTACTGGGAATATAATATGTATTTTCTTGCTCCATCTAGGTTTTTTTTTTTTATTGTAGACAGTCTTATTTATTTCGGATACTATTAAGTACTAAATATAAATATCTCCTTTAACAGGAATTCAAATTTTGATTTATTATGTATAAGGGATTAGTTTTTTTTTTTTTTAAATTAGACCTAGACCTAGTCACCGTCGCTATATAATGTGCAATTGACATGCAACGTCCTTCACCACATGCATTTGATGTGCAACTTCCTTCCCTATTATACCCTAGTAGTTAGCATCTTGATGGGCGTGGGCGACTTGGCTGGGATTTGACCATACATTAAAGCTCCATGGGGAGGAGGCAAATACCATAATTCAAATTTGGCATCCAAAATATCTCTAATTTTGTTACTAAAAAAACTTTAAAATCATTATTGCCTCCTTACCTCACATCTACCGTCTATAATCCTTAATATAAGACCAGTTAACTAATTTGAAAAAATTAAAAAGAGTACTAAATTACTTAATTATAATATATATTACATAATTTTTTTAAAATAGTTATATGTATTATCAGATTATAAATTAATTTTTTAATTTGGTAAGCAGAATTGCCATGTTCTTGGTCCTGGCTGGTCCATATTTGGCTATATGGATGTCAACCCATAACGACTTCATAACTAGCCTGAAAATTCAACTGGAGAACATAAAATTTTTCAGTGTGTGTGTTTTTCAAATTTTTAGAAAAGGACAGTTTAATATTTAAGAAAAATTCATAAGAAATTATATGTTTATACAAAATTTAATTAACATATAACATTTTTAACAGTAACTATCTTTTTTATTGTTTTTTCATTTGACAAAACTGTCAGTTAGTTATGTGATGAATATGAATTAATAAAATCATTAAATAATAAACATCCAGAAAATATTAAATAATACAAATTGGAAAACATTTAATTGTATTTTACTAAAAAAACATTTATATTAATTCTGTAGCAATCTATTATATATTATTTCTCCACTATGAAATTGAAAGTTAATAAGTGACAAATTATAAAGTTTTAAAAGGAATCAATGCTTCATCAGAATCCGAGAATAATTTTAAAATGGAATCAAAACCATAAAGTGACGGTTATTTTAAACTATACAAAAACGCTTTTCATAAGGCAAAAAATATTTTTATCTGCAAACTTAATTTCTTGTTTTATTCTTTTTTGGTTTCCTTTCATCCTATATGTTTTAGGTAGTGGACAAAAATATTATCAAATTACAATAAATATTTTGAAATTACATTAGGATATTTTTTCAAGGACGAAATTTTGGTCCACTGAGAGGGGAAAAAACTCAAATATTGAGATTTTATAGAAAAATTATTTCAAGGTATACAAAATTATTATCAAACATTATCAACACCATCAATAAAATTATTTTAATCCAAATCATCAATGATAAATATAAAATTAATAATTATTCCTAAATATATTAATTGAGGCTAATGATTTGTGACCACATAATTGGACCCTTGCGTTGATGAAGATGACAGACTTGATTCTGACACCTATACGAGGGAGACGGTGAACGTTGCCGACGATGGAAGAGACTTAATTTAAATATGTATAATAACGAGATCCAAAATAAAAAATGACTGATTCTTACTTAATATTAAGATTTTTAGTAATTATTTTTTTTCATGATTTTATTGCAATTTTCTCATTAATTTGTTGCGTTAAAGTTATATTTAATATTATGAAATATTTTTTAATAGTACTCAGTATTTTAAATTAATTTTTGATATTTTTTCAGTGATCTCAATATTTTAAAATAATTTTGTGTGCATTCTGTATTTTAAAATGTTTTTCAATAGCATTCAATATTTAGAGTGCTTGTTGTTATTAAAAAATATTTTAAGAATAAAATTACATCAAGAATTATTTTAAAAAATTAACTTTTTGTTTCTTATAATTTTAATTTAATATAATTCAATTATCAAACTTTAACTCCGTAAAATAAGTTATACCGAGTTAAAATTTATAAAATGAGTTATAATCAAGTCAAAATTATAATGATAATTTTTTTTATTATTTTAGAATATCAAGTACTATTGAGCATTTTAGAATGCATACACTAAATATTAATTTAGGATATTAAATGTTATCTTAAAAATGGAACTTAACCCATGAATTTTTAATTTATTTGTTCATGGATTGGGTTGATTTTCAATCCGCTTTCTATTTTTGGGGCCAAAATCCCGGGCATCAATTTGGTTTGATTGATTTTGTAAACATTTCGGACTCAGTCAAATCAAATATCGATTGATCATATTATCAGTCAAATATACCAATCTCATCCAAATATGATAAAAAAAAAAAGTGTTAAGATGTATTTAGTGGAAAAATTTTTTTATTCAGTATTCTGAAATATTTTTTTAAAAGTACGTTTAGTATTTTAAAATATTTTTTGATGTATCTAATATTCTAAAATATTTTTTTTAAATATGTTCAACATTCTAAAATATTTTTTAATGCATCCAGCATCAAGACCAAAAAAATATTTCAAAGTATTAAATATACTTGAAAAATATTTTAAAGTGTTGAATGTCACATAAAATATTTTAAAATATTAGATATGTCCCAAAAAAACTTGGGGTGCTAGCACCTTAGCCCAAAATAAAATTCAGTGCACTGGCGGCAAATTTTGTTATAAACTCTAAATTCTATCAAAAGAAAAGTTGTTGAGTTAGGATAACAGGATAAGATTATGTATAATGTATTTGTCACTTCCCAATCACTTTGCTTTGATTATTCTTACTTTTTTAATAAAAAATACTCATCTATTTTATCTTTTTTTTTTTTGCCAACATCGATTTTATCTTTCCTATTAAATGCTTCTTTCATTAAAATACACGTTTTTAATTAATTAATTAATGCTTAGCTTAATAACTTCTCTTAGTAAAAATTTATTGCAAGCTAATATGTGCCATTGGATATTAAGAATAATTATGGAAAAATAATTTTAAATTTGAAAAAAAATCTCAATGTAAAACTTATAGGGTTAAGGTGCACTCAGCACCCCGAACTATTTACCCAGGTGCGTCCAGTGGCCTAAAGTAATTTTGGGTGCATCCAGTATCCTAAACTAATTAAAATGGTGCGTCCATATCTCAGGCTAACAGAAATGTTATGTTTAACTGTTACTTTTCTGACTCAGCTTAAAGTTGACCCTAGATATTCTACATGGTAGACACATGGGCACACGATGTGTATTATTCTTACTCAAAAGTCAATTTATTTAGAAAAAGAGGAAGGAAATAAATTCAATTTTGAGTAAGAATAATACATATCAAATGTCCATATGTGTACCATTTAGAATATCTGGGGTCAAGTTTAAATTGAGTCAGGAAAATAACAGTTAAACATAACATTTCTGTTAGCCTGGGATATGGACGCACCATTTTAATTAGTTTAGGACACTGGATGCACCCAAAATTACTTTAGGCCACTGGACGCACCTGGGTAAATAGTTCAGGGTGCTGGGCACACTTTAGCCCAAACTTATAATGTGATTTTTCTTACATCTTTTTACATGACGATGATTATTTTATGAAAAAATCACAAAAAAAGAATGCTGAAATAAAAAAAAATTACAAATAGGGACTTGTTACAACATTCCTATGGGTTTTGGCAATAATAGTATAGGTTTTGACAACAATTTTTATGAACAAGTCCTTGTTTGTAATTTTTCAATTTCAATAGTTTTTTTTAATGATTTTTTGTTATTTTATATTCAATTTTATTTTGTCAATTTTAAATATAGAGTACTCGTTTAAAACCTTGATTGCATGATTATGTTATGTATATATGGTCCAACTTACCCTTTTTTTTTAACCTTGCTTTACAAGTTAGGCCTATCTTATAACAAGTCAGGCTTGAATATCAGTTTGTGGCTTGTTACACTTTTTTTTTTTTTTAAGCTCAAGCTTGGTTTGTGTAAAAGCCTGACAACAGCCTATATTTCTAAAAACTTCAAAAAGGAGGCCTTCAAACATGATAAAAAGAGGACGCCTTCATGTAAGTTGAAAATAAGCTATAATTACATAAATCAATCTAAAATTATAATAATTCAATCCAAATTATCAAAAATACAACATAAAATAATATAATCTAATCAATCAACAAGGTAATACCAAACATAACATTATAAATTTATAACATGCTCAAACCAATCTAATAGGGTTAATAGGCTTTTTAGAGAGTTTGAGTTTGACTGTTAAGCGAAATAGATTTTCAAAACGGCTCAGGCTTACCCTTGTTTTTAAATAGGTTAGGTCAAATGCAAGTCAAGCCGAACGATAAGTCTTAATAAGCCTTCTACCTAATTTTCACCCTTATTTCTAGCTAACAAAATTGTTATGAATAATTTAAAAGTTTATTTTTTTAATTTTCAAATACATTTGTTTAATAAAGAACGTGATTTTTTAAAAAAATTTTGATAAAATATGTTAAGAGTGTCTTATAAATAAGATTGTGGGTGTCTGTATATATTATGATTCATGAATGATATTTTACTCTCTTCGATCCTTAATATAAAACCCAATTAACTAATTTAAAGAACTTAATAAAGTTACTAAATTACTTTAAACTATTTATATTTATAATTTTTTAAATTAATTTGTCTCAGTTATAAATTGATATATAATTTAATGATTCATATAACTATTTTAAAAAAATCATGTAATATATACTATAATTAAATAATTTAATACTCATCCGGTCCTTAATATAGAACCCTATTTTTGAGTTGGTTTTGGTCCTAAATATAAGAACCATTTCTCATATTTATCAATTTTCTCTAAATTATCCCTATGAATACTCCCTCAACTATAATCAAGTAGAAGAGGGAGATGGGGTATTAAGAAAGATGATTATGATGTTTTAGAAAAAATGTGTCACTTTTCTTATAATTAAATAATTTACTTAACTTCCTTAATCTAATCAAATTAGTTAAATGGGTCTTACATTAAAGATCGGAGGAGTAACTTACTTAACCTCTCTAAATTAATTAACCGATTCTTATATGAAAAATATTATATAATAATTGTAGACGTCTCCGTGAATGGCGCCTGGAAATTCAAAGCTTAAAGCACGGTCGTCGTAGCAATTTCCTGATTTCCCTCCTGCTTCCCGTTTGTAGTTTTCGGAAAAGCACAAGAAATATGTCACGCATACACAGACACGCATTTGATTTTGGTAGCACTGCCCTAGTCTAGAAGGATGATTCAATGTCCAACCTAGCTAATCTCCAACAAATCTAGCTAAATACAAAAAAAAAAAACTTTATTATTATTATTATTTTGGCAATTTCTTTATTATTATTCGCATATAATTAAAGAAGATTAAGTTATAAGGGAATTTTTTGTCAACTTAAATTCTTCATTATTGGAGCATGGAACTCTTTTGCTTAATTAATTTAAAATCCATGTAATAGTTCCTTAAATTGTTAAATATATAAATTCATAAAAATACCGAATGTTCTCTATTTATTAAATAAAGTCAAATCGTTATTGGGATCAAAGGAATTATTGCCAAGCGCCTCCCTAAGGTTTATTTAAGTGTGAGGTTATTGACTTATTGTGAGTTCAAATTCTCAGTTAAGAATATAATAGGTGTATGAGTTATGACAAATGAAAAAAAAGAAAAAGAAAAAAGAAAGCCAAATCATTCTAAACAGTAAGTACATATGACTCATCATTTTTATTTCGATTTGTAAAATTCTTCAGCGAAAGAGTTTTGAGAAAACTGCTTAAAAATTTATTGTAAAATTTGTTGCTTATCTAAGGACCCAAACTTTTAAGTGTAAGTATCTATATGTGAAATTTTTTTCAGTTATATATAAATATATTCCTCTGATCCTTAATATAAGATTATTTAACTAATTTGATTAGATTAAAGAAGTTAAGTAAGTTAGTTAATTATAAAAAATATAATATGTTTTTTCTAAAACACCATAATCATCTTTCTTAATATTCCCTCCCCCTCTTCTGCTTGATTATGGTTGAGGAAATATTTATAGGTATAATTTAAAAAATTAATAAATATAATAAACAGGTAGTATATTTAGGATCAAAATTAACTCAATAATTAGGTTCTATATTAAGAACTGAAGGAGTATGTCAAATAGTGTGATCTTTCACAGAGTCTCCCTTCGATCTCCTTTATCAGTGGAGGAAGAAAAATCTGCTTTCACTTTCACTTTGAAATTTCAAGTCAAAAACACCACTTTTGAAATTTCAACCAGTTTCTGTCCCCAAAACAAAGAAAGAAGAAGAAATTTCAACTAGTAATGGGTTCTAATTGAACAATGTATAATGAAAAATTCCAACATTCAACTCATCAATGCCTGGTCTTCCTAAAATTCCTTTAATCTCATTGGTCACATTAATTATTGACTGGTTTTAATTATTACCTAAAATCCCCTTTTACATTTTTAATTAATGCATTTATTGACCAATAAGAGAAGTCAAACAAGATTCGAAGATCCAAATCCGATGGCCCTGCATGTATGCCGGAGTTATAATCTTAGATGTGAATTATATGTACGCAAAAAAAATATTAATTAATAAACACAATATTATTTTTTTAATATTCTATTTGAAGAACTTTTTAATGCCATCCATGTAATTAGCCTTGTGCAGATCGATCATATGATGTGTTATAGCGATTTGTTGAGCCAAAAAAAAAATATTATGCATAACCTTGTTAGAGTTTACTTTTATTAATAAATATTTATTCTTTTTATAAAATTTGAATTTTTAAATTGATTTGTTTTTTTTATAAGATTCATTTTGAGGTTGTCTAAATATTAAATGTATTTTTACTAATTTTATTTTTAATTAATTGCATTATCTTTTTGTATATATTCTCTTTCATTTTTTTTTCATTATTTCTCTCTCTCATCTACCCTTTTATAAATAACAGTGCATGTAGACAAAACATATTTCTTACATATTATTACTTTTAAGTTTTAATCAATGTTGACATATATTTCTTAAACCGTATAATTTAGTTAATTGGATTTGGAAACATACAAGTTGTAACCTCATGAGCAATAGTATGACTTTAATTAGGGATGATTATAATGAGGTTTCAAGAAATAAAAATAATTACAAAATTTTTTTAATAACAACTTAAATAATGACAGGTTCAAAAATTGAAAATGACAATTTCTAGAACTTGTTGTGTAATTATTTTTCTTGCTTAAGACCTTATTGTAATTCTCCCCTTCAATTAATGTATAAAAAGAGTATGAATTTAATTCATTTAAATAGAAAAAGTCATTCAATTCACAATTATTAATATAGCGAGTAATATGATTTAATTGCTCTTCAAACGTAGTGAAATGCATGGGAGCCCACATAGTTAAATACATTAATTTCATATCAACAGTTTATCTTCATTTTATATAAAATTTGCAAAACCATTGCACGACATTAAATAAATACATCAAATGCACTCATCAATATGTTATAATAATAATCAGGAAAAGCAAAAGGGTGTGTGTGTGTGTGTAGAACTTGAAGCATTTTATATATATATATATATATATCTCTCTCTCTCTCTAACCTCATCAAACAGAAAGTGAGAGAGATCATCGGAAAAGTACAGTGAAGAGAAGAGAAGAGAGGGTGACCGATCGATGAGTTGGTTTGTGAAAAGTGATGGCCATGGATCATCAAGACGAGGGCAAATAGTGAGCTTGGAGATGGAGGAGCAGAGAGGAGGAGGAGGAGAAGGTATTTTTCTGACATGGGAGGATCTGAAGGTGACAGTGACGACCAATGGGAAAGACAAGTCTAGGCCAATCCTTGAAGGTCTCACTGGTTATGCCAAGCCAGGACAGCTCTTAGCCATTATGGGTCCTTCTGGTTGTGGCAAGTCCACCCTCCTTGACGCCTTAGCAGGTAATAAAACTCCTTATACATACATACATATATACGCCTTAGTAGACTTAATTTCATGTTGCATTTTAGGTGGAAGCTACGATGGTGAGAGATAATTGAGATCCTTTGAAGTAGAAAGAAGTCCTCCTCTTTTTTTTTTTTTTTTAAAGTGATTTAAAACCTAATTATGTGTAGATAATGGATATTACAATCCTTATAAGATTACTTTACCCATCTTTGAAAAATATGGGGGGATTTCATTTCATATAGGCATCTCGAACCCTGTGATATTTTTCTTAGTTTAATCATATATCCAATCTAAAAAATGAATTTTATTGAAGCATATTTATATGTTTATAGTTAATTATGCATAATTTATTATTAATTTAATTTATTTATTCTTAGTTAATTATGCATGATTTGAGGTAGTGCAAATTTGTCCTGCCTGTTTTAAATTATAAGACATTTTTTTAAGAGAAATGTCATATTTTAAAATATAGCCCACAAAGAAGTTTAAAATTACTAAATTTTAAATAAAAAACTTATACAAAGATATGTTATTATTTGTAAGTCGAGTCAAAATCTATTAAAGTATTATTAATAAACCCGATTTAAGATTTAGTAATTTCAAGCTTCTTTTAATGATTTTCAATTGTCCCTTCATAATTTCACTTTAATAAATAAAGATGGAGGTTAGTCTTAAATGAATATATTTATTGACAAAATCAAGATATCGAAAGTATTTTTAATTTTTTTATTGCTCTTTATATAAATTAGTTGAAAAAACACTATAGTAATATGTTGTTAATCCTTGTCTTTTAATGTTGAATGATCTCTTTTATGGTCCATCAACCTTCTTCTTCGAAGTTGTTGTAATGCTGTTAATGTCACCATCAATTGGCGTCCTCCTGGAAAGTCAAAATAGGAAGAATGACAAAAATTAAAAAAAAATTACTAAATTTTAAATCAGGCTTAGTAACAACACTTTATTTAGTGTTAATAATACTGAATTTACAAATAACAAAATTTTTTTTTGACATTCTTTATTTAATATTTACAAATTTTCTGTTTCTTTTTTGTTGTTGTTGTTGTCATTTTCCCATCAAAATATGTTTAATTAAAAAATATATTTAATTAGGGAAAATGATAACTAGCTACTTCCTTCGAAAGCTATAAAACATGCAAGCCTTTAATGTTTGGAAAATGACATATACTTCCTCCCCTCCATAATCAAAGAAATTGGTGAGGAGATGAAAGTTTAGTTCTTAAACATGTTCTAAAATAGTAATAAAGTTTTTATTTTATTTTATCTCTAAAAAATGATAAAATTGCCTTTCATTATTATTTTTCATCTCTCTCCTATCTCCCCTCCTTATATTTAGTAGGGATGAAAGTGAAAAAAATCACGTTAATTATTATATTTTGGATCACAATTTTTTTAACTAATTTCTTATATTATGAATCAGAAGGAGTAATAACTATCAAAAATTTTTTTAATACTCAACAAACTCTAACTGCAAATTTTATTAAGAAACATTGATAACAAAATCACATAGATAAAAAAAATTAATTAAAATTAGTTAAAGATAATAAATATGTAAAACCCTTATTTATGATGGAAAAGAGAATAAAAGAAAGAATAAGAAAATGAATGAATGATGATTAGAGAAATAAGATAATAAATATATTAAATAGTAAAATAAGTAATTAAAAGGGGAAAAATAGAAAACTAGTCAAAAAATTTTGGGACATCTTGCAAATGTTTCTCAGAAATATGAACAAGATAGAGATAATAGTTGTTTCTTATAAAAGGGGATGGAAGAAGTGTATAGATTACTCATAACACATTCTTGCATACCAAAACATGCATTAAATTGTTGAAAAATTTTCATTTTACTTTAATTAAAGTTTTTTTCCTCTCTCACTATTTACAAATCATTATCATATCTATTATTTTTTCTCTCTTTTCAGTGATAATTAAATATGGGTACAATTAGAAAACAAGTATTAAATATACTATAAGTGACTTATATTAGAGACCAAACTTCTCCCTATAAATAACTTACATTTTGGGCCGGAGTGGTATATTATTAAAAGAGAAGTTGTAATTTATTTTATAATCAATTTTCATGTGTGATGTGAAATTAATTGTAAAATTTCTCATTGTTAACTCAATTATTTCAGATCTATAACTCTTTTTTCAAAATCTATAGCTATGTTAATGATTCTATTCTCTCGCATATTCCGTCATTCTTTTCTTTCTATGTTAGTGCTTGTGCTCAGTAAGATAACGTTCACTAATGGCAATATCATGCTTTATAGAAGGAAGGACTTGCGCAAAATACACAGCATACAATAAGGAGTGGATAAAAAGGAACCCAAAAAAAAAAAATTCTCTAAGGACCTGGTTTAAAATTTAGTAAAACTATAAGGATGGAGAGATTAATTTTCTCTTTATTCAACTTTTTTAATTCATCCAAATTAGTTACATAACTCTTATAACTAACTAAGACATCCAAAAAAAAAAAAATCACATTGCAGGTAGGTTGTGTACAAGGGCACAGCAAACAGGAGATATCCTTATCAATGGCCGCAAACAAGGACTGGCTTATGGAACATCAGTATGAAAAATACCCTTTAATTAGTTCATTTGCAAACAATAAATTCATGAATTAATTTCTAACAAAAATAGATCCCACAATAGAGGTTTTCTTTTTGGCCCCTTCAGGCATATCTGACGCAAGATGATGCAATATTCACAACCTTAACGGTGGGAGAAGCAGTGCACTACTCAGCTCAATTGCAACTTCCTGATTCAATGACCAAGTCGGAGAAGAGGGAGAGAGCAGACTTCACAATCAGAGAAATGGGTTTACAAGACGCCATTAACACAAGGATTGGAGGTTGTGGAGGTTCTAAAGGAATCAGTGGAGGCCAAAAGAGAAGGGTTAGCATCTGTATTGAGATTCTCACACGGCCTAGCCTTCTGTTCCTTGATGAACCAACCAGTGGACTTGACAGTGCAGCTTCTTATTATGTTATGAGCAGAATTGCAAGCTTGAATCAGAAAGATGGAATTCAAAGGACTATTATTGCAGCAATTCATCAGCCTAGCAGTGAGGTTTTTGAGCTTTTTCATAACCTTTGCCTTCTGTCTTCTGGTCAAGCTGTGTACTTTGGCCCTGCTTCTGCTGCAAAGGAGGTTGGACCCCCCTTTTTTCTTTTTTATTTTGTTTCTTTCGGTCAGTTTTGAGTTTTTGGAAGTGTTCGTATGTTCATCTGATTCTAAAGTTGAATCCCATAATCATTCCGTTTTTCTTTCATCATCTGTCTGCAGTTTTTTGCATCAAATGGTTTTCCTTGCCCTACTCTCAAGAGCCCCTCTGATCATTTTGTAAAGACTATCAACAATGATTTTGATAAGGTAAATACAATTTGTAATTTTTTTTTTCTTTTTAGGGGAAATCGCTATGAAGTCCTAAGGAAGAAGAAAGGTAATTATCAAAAAAATTTATTAACAAGCAAGCAGCATATAATAACAAGTTTCAATATAGGAAATGATGACAGGTCCACCATACTCACTTGTTATTGGGATTTTTGTTGATTATATTCTTTCCTTGGGACCTCATGTAGACCTACTTTGTGAAAGCAGCAAAGAGATAGGAAAGACCTGGTTCCCTTGATATATTCCCTATTCAACTGCATTGAAATGTGATTAATTTACCTTTTCTATTCCTAGGAGGACCCAGAGCAAGGATTATCCGAAGGACTAACCACAGAAGAAGCAGTTCATATTCTTGTGGAATCATACAAGTCATCTGCAATCAGTCACCAAGTTCAAGCAGAAGTGGTTACAACAAGAACAAGGGTAGGTGCGCTTGTATCTTTAAAGTGTGAACCCCAAAACACATGTAGACATTACAAAGAGAAATGCATATATATGTTGTGATCAGTTACCAAAAAAATCTCCAATAATAACCAAGCCTTTTGAATGCAGAATTCAAGTGCAATGGAGATGAAAAGCCATGCTTCCTTCTTCAAGCAATGCATCATTCTTACAAGAAGATCATTTTGGAATATGCATCGCGATTTAGGCTACTACTGGTTGCGTCTATTTATCTATGGTGGATTGGCTATAACTCTAGGCACTATCTTCTACAATGTTGGCTCAAGCAAAACAACTCAGGTAATAATACAGAGAGAGAGAGAGAGAGAGAGAGAGAGAGTAATGAAGAGGATGATGATTTAGACAAAGTCGCAATTCTAGATCATGAATATAGAGTTGCAACCAGAGACAGACTCAAACCTACTTTTTTAATGGTTTCAGGTAAGAGGCTCACTGCTCATGTTTGTGGCCACATTTCTGAGTTTCATAACCATTGCTGGGTTCGCTTCCCTTGTGGAGGACATGAAGGTACAGACTTTTACATGTATGAATATATGATTTTCCCATTTACATTGGCATAATTTATTGTCCCCACCATAAAGAAAAAGAGCATATTTTTTTTATTCTCCAGAAAGAAACTGATACTCCTCTGATCTTTAATATAAGACCTATTTAACTAATTTGATTATATTAAAGAAATTAGGTAAGTTGGTTTATTATAAAAAAAACATTACATGTTTTTTCTAAAACACCATAACCATCTTGTTTAGTATCTTCCCTTCCTTATTTAATTATGATTGAGAGAGTATCTATAAGGGTAATTTAGGAAAAACTGATAAATATGATAAATAGGTTTTATATTTAGGACCAAAATTAACGTAACAATTAGGTTTATACTAAAGACCGGAGGAGTTTTTTTTTTCAGGCTTTCAGCTTTCTTTAAGTGCAAGCAACTCCTCTTTTTGGCAAGCAAGAAATCTCTGATCTCTCTCAAGTTTGTTAATGCTGATATATTTTTTTTAGGTGTTTCAAAGAGAAAGACTAAATGGGCATTATGGTGTTGCTGCATACACAATTGGACACACATTATCTTGCATTCCATTCTTGCTACTAATGTCACTGATTCCAGGAGCAATAATTTATTACCTAACCGGACTTCATAGAGGCTATCAGCATTTTCTCTACTTTGCTTCTGTGCTTTTCATCTCAGTAATGTTGGTTGAGAGCTGCATGATGATTGTTGCAAGCATGCTTCCAAATTTCTTGATGGGGATGATCACCGGTGCTGGAATTCTGGGAGTAATGATGTTAACCGGTGGATTCTATCGCCTACCTGCGGAACTTCCTAAATTCTTATGGAGATATCCTTTTTACTACATTTCAATTCACAGGTATGCATGCCATGGATTGTTCAAGAATGAGTTTGAAGGTCTGACATTTACTATCAGTCAAGAGGGGAGGCCTAGGATCTTTAGTGGGGAAGAAATGCTGAGAAATTCATGGCAGATCGACGTGGAAAACTCGAAGTGGATCGATCTTTTGATTCTGGTAGGAATGGCAGTTCTGTACAGAAGTCTGTTCATGGTTATAGTCAAGATCCTTGAGAAGGTGAAGCCTATAGTTGCATCCTTCAACTTCAAGTGAGTTAGCATATTTATATGTAAGATTCTCACATATGAATCAAGGAAATTATATGAAAGAAGCCAAAGTGTGAATGGCTTTGAACAATACTACAATTAACAACAGAAGCTTGCTCAAGTCTGTAAGTAAGGACTTGAACAAGTTTATTCAGAGTTGCTTTTAGAAGGTGGTTTTCTAATTGTATATGTTTTTTAAACGAATAGGTTTTCATATGTTTAAGAATGTGCTTCCTTTAATTTAATTTAATTTTTTCCATTTTATTTTCGTTTTCAGTTATGTCTATTGGTATCTTGGTTTTTGTATAAGTGTTAGGCTGGACTTGAAAACCTAGTTTCTAACGTAAGACCAAATGTACTTTATATTTTGGAATGTCTCTTTGTTGTTGAATGGAACTAAAATAGTAAAATGCTACAAAAGCCTTTACGGAGTAGGGAAAAATACAAGGCTTTGTATTATTGTATTTTTATACTTTCAAATTTAGCAAAGACAATTAAAAAATAACAGTCTTGTATCTAATGCCAAGTCTGTGAACAATACGGCTTTCTATAAAAACATTTTTCTAGCAAACTATTGCATATTGTATAATCATTTTTAATCACTATACTACCTCCGTCTTTAATATAATATTTACTTAATTAATTTAAGTAGATTAAATAAATTAATTTTTTGTCAAAATTGCATGTTAGCTTTTCTAATATATCCTATTAAATTGTTTGCATTGAAACTAACTCTGAACACAAACTCTTTTAATATGTACAACCAATAGTGACAATTTTAGCAAAAAATGATAAGTATTGAAAAAAAATAGATTTATATCTTATATTTGCGATCAAATTCAGCCCCCAACTATTTTTTATATTAGAGATAGGAGGTAGTACTTTAAAATAAATAAATATATTAGTAATTTTATTATACATAATTTCAATAAATTTACTCGTATATTAACTTAGTAAACAGTAAAATTATATTAACAGGTATATTAAATACATAGTTTCTCTCACTCCTTATAATTTTTTAGAGGCTTTGTGTTTAGCAGTCACCAAATTCAAGAGAATGAACCTATTTTGGAATGAAATATGTACAGAAAATAGAGGGAGCAAGTATAACTATTATATGCTATACTATTAGCATCACAACATATCAATTCTACATCAATTATTATAAGATATATTTAATTAAAATAAAATTTGGATTGACACTTGTAACATCCTGCTTTACATAAGAAAAGAGGTTGATACTTCTAAAATATTGTTAATACCCCCATCAAAATATTTTTTAAAAAAAATATAAGTATCCTCTTATTGGAGATAATATCAGGTATCAAATATGAGTATAATTTTTTAAAGATAATTTAAATCTTAATTTGTCATGTAATAACCAACTTATTTCATTAAATACAATCCTTCTTAGCCGAAATATACATGTAAATATACATAGACAAACAAGTAACTCATGGGCTTAGGACTTGGCCCATAGGCTTATTAGGTATTCCAACTAACTTGCAGCCCATTTGGTGGCATGAAGCAACGAATTAATAAATATTTATCAATATATCTAAAATTATAAAATGTTACGCTGTTAATAAATGATAAATAACGTAACATTTTTTTTTTGCCAGAAATCCTATTGCTACCACTCTAATAGAAGGAAAAATATCTTAATAAAAAAAAATGGCAGTTTCGGACCATAACCAATCTACTCCCTCAATTTTAAATAAAGGAATTGGTTAGAAGATTCATTTTAATTTAAATATGAAACTTCAATTTACTTTGTCTCTTAAGTTTCTTTTTTTTTTTTACTTATATATGTTATGTTAAACGAGTTTCTATTAAGAGGCGGGTTTAATGAAAATAATTAAAGAAGATATTTTTAAAAAGCCAATACATTTTTAGCAAATAATTAATTTAACTAATTTTTTAAATTTTTATAAATTAATTTTATGCCTCCTATATTAGCTACTTGGGTAGTAATCCTTTCACTCCTAAATATAGAACCTAAATAATTTATTTTTAGAGGTTAAAATTTAATTAAGTTAATTATTTATAAAAAACTGTATGTTGATTTTTCTTAAATACTTTTTTAATTATTTGCACTGAAAACATCTCTTGATAAAAATCTCAATAAATAGGGGTAGTTTGAGAGAAAAATGTTATAGATTTAGAAGACAAGTGAATTAAAATTTTATGTCTAGAAGCAAGATAAATCACCTAATTAACTCCTCAAAGCTCATTAAGAAACATGATAAATGCCAAACTTGAATAATCCATATTATAATCCTTTTTTTAATAATATTCCGTACTATAATTGAATGACCCAAATTTAATGTCATCTTATTTTTATATTTTTAAGCTACAAAGATATGACGTTGAAGGTCAAATAAGGAAACCTTGTTTTGACCATGAAACTTCCTAACCCACCTAAATTTTCATAAACTAAAGAAACCTTCTTTGATTTTTATACGTCACTGGCTATATATTGTCATAATATATAAATTTAAAAATTCAACGTTTATTAAAAAAATTAATGACCAATAGATGAATAGAAAAATCATACCGGCATAAAATGAGGCCCAAATTATTATATAAGCCCTTAATATAAGAGTTAGTTAACTAATTTGAGGAGATTAAGGAAACTAATTAAGTTAATTATTTGTAATAAATAAATATTACTACTATGATCTTAAATATAAGAATTATTTTGTAGTGTATACACTAGAAAAAAGATCTTATATTTAGGAGCGGAGGAGTATCTTTTCTAAAATATTCTTGTTAATCAAGTGCGTTAGCTAGAATTGTTATTATTACAGGAACTACCTTAGGAAAAAATAAATAAATATGAGAGACAAAATGAATTAGGGTCTTATATTTAGGACCAAAATAAAAGTTAAACGAATTTTTATGTTAAGGATAGGATGTAGTAACTAGTTGACTAACTTGAGTAGATTAAGAAAATTAGTTAAATTATTATTTGTAGTAAATAAATATTATCTTTTCAAAAATATCCTTGCTAATCAAGTATATTGGCTAGGACTGTTATTATTACGAAGACTATCTTGAGAAAAATAAATAAATATAAGAGACAAAACATATTAAAATATAATATTTAAGACTAAAATAAAAATAATTATTACATATCAAGTATCTTGTAAAAAAATAATCCTCTAGTCCTAAATATAAGACTTATAATAGGTTGTCATTAGTAACATTTCCCATGTTTACTGAACAGTTTTATAAGAAGAAAGTTGTTGTGCAGTTGGTGGGAATAAGTGTGAGGAAGCCATATTAGATTTTATTTATATATTGCTCTGGCATAACTTTTGCTTGTATTAGCCAGGGTATATATATCTGAAATTTTTACTTTTTCAACCTTCAGTGCCTTTCTAACACTTTCTCTTGTTTGTAGGATTCCTTGTATAGGTGTTTCCATTAGTAAACTAGTTAGATTTGGAATCTAATTATGTTTTGACCTTTTGAGTCATTAACATGTTTATTACTTCCCAAAGGTCTTGGGTAAATAGTTGTTTGACTAACAACTAATCTTATATTTACCATTAACATGGCTCTGTTAATTCCCATAGGTCGTGGGTTAAATTCTTTTGTTGATGTATTATCAACTAATCTAATATTAACCACTATATCCTGTTTTCTTACAAGGCGGACATATTACCTTTCTTACTTCTAGGTTTTCCAATCCTATTATGGAATTACCAGTATATTCTTCGTATATCCTACCTAAAGTATATTTCGTAGGACTGCTTATTTTCAGCTTTCCATTCTTAGGACTTGTTTCTACTATAGTTGTAAACTCATGCTCTATGCTAAGAGTAAGCTGTTCTTTTGGTGGATTTAGTGCTTAAATGATATAAGTATTGAGTTTTGATAAAAGATGACTATAGAAATTTAGAAATAAATAAGTTGTTAATTTTAATCGGTTTAGATTTCTCTATTTGTTAGTTTTAGTATTTAAATTAATTTAATTAGTTGAAAATCTGTTATTTATGGGATATACCATATTTTTACCGATTAAATTTAAGTTAAATAATTTATTTGGATTGTTTGATATATTAATGAAATTTTAATCGGTTTGGATTGGTCCATTTGTTGGTTTTAGTGCTTAAATGGATTTTTCTAGTTAAAAAATATGTGATATATGATTTATATCATATTTCTTGTATTTCTCTGCAAATTTGATTCTAAGATCTTTGCCAAAGTTTTCTGAAGTTCTATCTGCAATAGATTACCATCAGAAATTTCATTTAGCATGCTATCAGCTTTTGCTCTAGCTTGGCCATTTAATGTCTTTAACTCAGACATTTTTCTTATGATATTATTAGAGGACCAGTTCATCAACAAAGAAGTTTAACCCACGGGTAATAGCTAAAATAATAGCTTAAGACTATAAGTTCAATATAACAAATAGTATTAAGCTCTTATCATAGAAAGCAAATAGTTAACATACTAAGACTAGTATGGATAACATTCTAAGCAGCAAAAGATAGACAAGTTGCCTAACAGAAAGTTCGTAGGTAATATTTGAAAAATGCAAAGTTACCTTAAAACCAAAATATTGGAAAAAGCTCTTAGCGGAGCATTGTTAAAGGACAAGGAAGATAGTTACAACCTAATTAGGCATAGGTGTCATAAGCTTCTTAGCAAAGCCATGCTACCGGTAAGATTTGTTATGAGATTAGTCCTAGAAAGAGGACAAGTATCCAACAACCTATTATAAGGATCGAAGAAAATATCAGGTCACTTGGTAAACAAACCTCTACGGTTAATTACCAAACCAAAAATGGTACTTCCTGGTTGTCTATATCTCTATAGTAGATCATTTTATTCATCATAGTTCTTGTATTATCCTCTATCTCTTTGAATATGTGTTTTACTTCTTTTAACTCGTTGACTTCTATTTCAACTGTTACAGTACTTTTAAACTTTTCAGTCATTTATCCATTTTATAAGAGTTTACTCTGCCAGGGTTTGTCTTAGATATTTCCCTTTTATAGGAGTTTATCTTTATCTTGCTAAAGGTTAACTTTCTGCTAAAGACTTATTTTATTCTTTATTTTGCCAAGGGTTTTTATTAAAACTTTTAGGCTGTCAAAGTTTTTACTTAAACTTACTTTCCACCAAGGGGTTTTATATTCTTTAAAGGTTTATTCTTTTATTTTTGCCAAGGCTTAAAGATTTTCTACCAAGGTTTTTGCTCAACTTTTATCCTATTAAGGTTTTTATCTAAATTCCTCTGCCAAGGGCTTTTATTAGGCCTTATCTTTTAGAAAACTCTATTATTTTATAAGCTTTCACAAGATGAACTTCTTACTTTTGGATAGTTAATTTAGCTTTTAACTATAGGTTCTTTTAGCAACCTTTAGTTAGATAGTCCTGATCACCGGGACCGAGAACATATCTTTAAATCCCTTCGAGGGGACCCTAACTGTGCTTGTTTGCGCACGAAGCACTTGTCTGTCCAATTCAGATATCAAAGCTATAAATTTAGTGTAGATATCTATAACCTTAGTATCTTACAGTTTATAATAATTCTAAGTACCTTAATTTAGATACTACCTGTGCTATGCACTGTTGTTTAACCTAACTCCAGTATTCAAACAGTTGAAGGATTTCCTGGCTCTAAGGCTTCCGCAGGGTTCACTTCAAGGTTCTTTTAAAGTAATTAGGTGCTATTAATTTGTCTAGAATGACAACTTCTATACAACCAAGATATATGGTGTTCAACAGATTTATCAACAGAGAAGCTTTAATCAAAAATTAAATATTTGTAAAACTAAACCTACCCTATATTTCCAGCTATAAGTACTTGTGAACAGTAAATGAAATCAAAAGGCGAGGCCTACCTCCGAGGTATAGTAATAGGTCAGTCGTCCTTCCAAACTCGCGCACTGACCCTCTGTTAATGCGCACAGTACCCGATCAAGCGCTGCTCTACCGTGAAGTGTTTTACCACAATTCCATTGCACGTTCGCCAACTTTTCGTCCTCTCCGACATTCACTCTCCGGCTGGTGCTCCGATTTTCACAGACGTAGATTTAATGCAATCGCCAACAGATCGAATCAGTCAAAAACTTCAGGAATAGTCGAATATTCTTCCAGATTCCCTACTACCACTAAACCTCTTTAGTATTCGCACACAAAGATTTCTGACTCACAAGATGAAACATGAAGCATATGAAAACTGGATCTTTATTGATAGAACATGGGTAGTACAAACATAGAAATCTATCTCAGAAGATCGATAGATTCTTGACTCTCTGGGACTCTATTGAACACACTTGGGCTTTATCTCTCTAGTTGTGCCTATGATGCACGGCGCCAAGGGTTGAGGAACTCCTAATCCTAAATGTCCTCTTATAGTACCAAGGACTACATTTCAAATACTTTGGCGTGGCGGTATTTTTTCAACCATTATTTGAAATTTAGACGCTAAATTTGAAAAACGGCGGTAGATCCATCTTGTCGACATCGGGCTGCTGATGTGGACAGCTATCAGAGTCGCGTGTTGTTGTAGAGGAAAAACACGTGCTCTTCGGAGAAACCGTAGTTGCTGGCCATCTGGAGGAGCTTTTGTTCCTTCGTTGCTCTGCTTGCTTGGAACTTCTCCAGGTCTGGTAGGTCCTTGATTGCAATATTGAAGAGGCACTGGTCCGCATCTTTCTTTACTTCTCTGGCTTGGGCCATGAACTCCAAATCTTCCTTGCTGAAAATTGAGGATCCGGTACTTGCCATTTTCGATTATAACTTGGGTTGTTTCAAGCTGTTATGTCTATCTATCGGTTTCAGGGCTCTTTATATAGGATTTTCCGGCGATCCATTTTCGTCATTGCTTGTGTCACTCACAGTCAGGATCACATTCTTCTCGTGCATGATCCCAAATGAAATGGCCATTTATGTGAGACACATAACATGGCTTGGCATTATTTTTTAAGTATGAGTATTTTTAACTTAAAAATTCATTTTTTTACTGGGAATATAATATGTATTTTTTTGCTCCATCTAGGTTTTTTTTATATTGTAGACAGTCTTATTTATTTCGGATAGTACTAAATATAAATATCTCCTTTAACAGCAATTCAAATCTTGATTTACTACGTACAAGGGTTTAATTAGACCTAGACCTAGTCACCGTCGCTATATAATGTGCAACTGACATGCAACGTCATTCACCACATGCATTTGATGTACAACGTCCTTCCCTATTATACCCGTCGCTATATAATGTGCAACTGACATGCAACGTCATTCGCCACATGCATTTGATGTACAACGTCCTTCCCTATTATACCCTAGTAGTTAGCATCTTGATGGGCGTGGGCGACTTGGCTGGGATTTGACCATACATTAAAGCTCCATGGGGAGGAGGCAAATACCATAATTCAAATTTGGCATCCAAAATATCTCTAATTTTGTTACTAAAAAACTTTAAAATCATTATTGCCTCCTTACCTCACATCTACCGTCTCTAATCCTTAATATAAGACCAGTTAACTAATTTAAAGAAATTAAAAAGAGTACTAAATTACTTAATTATAACATATATTACATAATCTTTGATTTGCATTTGATTTTTGTTGACATAAAATTCAAACGCATCAAATATAGAATGTTGCTTTTGTAACATTTCGGAGGCTTAAACTCAAGGATTTGGACTGCCATGTGCACTCATGACACAGAGGCTTTGAGGCATGTGTCGCCTATCAAATATAAAAACATTAGTTTACAAAATTTGCAAAAAAAAAAAAAAAAGTGACTCATCCGAGAAAATATGTAAATTTAAATCTTACTGTCAATGAAATTAATTAGTTTTATATTATTCTCACCTGTCCTAAATATTTATCTCTCAAATTTATAATTTTTTCTCAAACTATCTATATATATATTGATTACAAGTATTGTTAATGAGGGTTTTTATCATGGATTTAGCACCAACACAAATAAAATAAAAAAGATGTTTTAGAAAAACCAACATACAATTTTGATAAATAGTTAACTTAATCAACTTATTTGTGAATTACTACCTCATATTTTTAATATAAGATCGAATCGACTAATTTAATAAAATTAAAGCAGTCACCAAATTACTTTAAAGTATTTATATTTATTGTTTTTATCCAAACTAATTTGTCTCACTTGTAAATTGATATCTAATCTAATGATACATATAAGTAATTTAGTGAGATTATGTAACATATGTTATAATTAAGTAATTTAATAATTTTTAAATTTTTTTAAATTAGTCAATTGAGTATTATATTAAGGAACATAAACAGTACTCCTTCCGTTCCTTATTATAAGAGACATTTGATGCTTATTGCATGTTCCCATATATAAGAGACACTTAAAAGTTGTCTCTAGTTTTTTGTATTGATTTCCTATTTTACCCCTATTTATTTTGTCTCCAACTCATATTCTCTCTCCCTCCCACTTCTCTTTCTTTTAATAATTTAATTGTTCTCTCTCATACTCTCTCTCCTTATTAATAGGGGCATTGTTGGAGAAAACATTATACTTTTTACACATTAATTGTCCTCAACTAATTTTAACTGTTTTTTTTATCAACGTAATTTAGTTATTTGTCTCTTATAATAAGGAACGGAGAGAGTAACTATCTAGTTTTGGTATTAAGAATCTAAGAGTTTCCAACTTCACACAAACAAGCTAAACGTGAAGGGGACATGGATGTGGACACATTTTAATTGAAGGAGGAAGAAAGTGATCTTTCATTAGTGGCCTTGAAATTTCCATATTAATCTCATGAGTTCATATTAGTCCATGCGCACATTAAATTTCTCAACTAAATCCCTCTCATAATTTATATTCCCACCTAAGCCTTCAACGTGCTGAGAATTATATATACCTAAACACAATCAATTTGGTAATCATTCATCAATCATTACTAGCCATGCTTCTCCCCGCCCATCTTTGCTATAATAGCTATTTAATTAAATTTGAGTTTATTAAAAAAGTCCCATGAATTAATTAACCATAAAAATATATGCTCTAATTTCCCTAAAATAGCAATATGTTACATTAAGTTATACTTCTCTGATCCTATTTATAAAACAAAAAGATAAGATATTTTTTATTCATATTTATAAGATATTGAGAGGAATTTTTTATATGAATGCACAATTTTACCCTTTATTTATTTTTGTATTGACTTTACTTAAACGAACTATAATGTATATTAAATAGAAATAAAGTTAAGAAGTTATTAAATTTTAAATGAGAGTTAATGAAGTTTAATGTTTTTCTTGATTTATATGAAACATGTTAAAAGTAACTTGTAAATAGTTACAGAAGAGTATATATATGTGTGTGTGTGTGTGTGTCAATTTATAAGTTAGAAAAATTAGTTTAAAAATAATAAATATATATGAGAGGCAAAAATGAAATAAGATATTATATTTAAAACCAATTCTAACACTCAACGTAACTCTTATTATATTTGATTTTTAATATAAAAACTAGTTAGGAGTTGAATTTGGTCCAAAATATAATATATATATCAAATATAATATGTATTTTTTTGCTCCATCTAGGTTTTTTTTATATTGTAGACAGTCTTATTTATTTCGGATACTATCGAGTACTAAATATAAATATCTCTTTTAACAGCAATTCAAATCTTGATTTACTACGTAGAAGGGTTTAATTAGACCTAGACCTAGTCACCGTCGCTATATAATGTGCAACTGACATGCAACGTCATTCACCACATGCATTTGATGTACAACGTCCTTCCCTATTATACCCGTCGCTATATAATGTGCAACTGACATGCAACGTCATTCACCACATGCATTTGATGTACAACGTCCTTCCCTACCGTCGCTATATAATGTGCAACTGACATGCAACGTCATTCGCCACATGCATTTGATGTACAACGTCCTTCCCTATTATACCCTAGTAGTTAGCATCTTGATGGGCGTGGGCGACTTGGCTGGGATTTGACCATACATTAAAGCTCCATGGGGAGGAGGCAAATACCATAATTCAAATTTGGCATCCAAAATATCTCTAATTTTGTTACTAAAAAAACTTTAAAATCATTATTGCCTCCTTACCTCACATCTACCGTCTCTAATCCTTAATATAAGACCAGTTAACTAATTTAAAGAAATTAAAAAGAGTACTAAATTACTTAATTATAACATATATTACATAATCTTTTTAAAATAGTTATATGTATTATCAGATTATAAATTAATTTTTTAATTTGGCCAGCAAAATTGCCATGTTCTTGGTCCTGGCTGGTCCATGTATGGCTATATGGATGTTAACTCATAATGACTTCATAATTAGCCTGAAAATTCAACTGGAGAACATAAATATTTTCAGTGTGTGTGTGTTTTTTTCAAATTTTTAGAAAAGGACAGTTTAATATTTAAGAAAAATTCATATGAAATTATATGTTTATACAAAATTTAATTAACATATAACATTTTTAACAGTAACTATCTTTTTATTGTTTTTTCATTTGACAAAACTGTCAGTTAATTATGTGATGAATATGAATTAATAAAATCATTAAATAATAATCATCCAGAAAATATTAAATAATACAAATTGGAAAACATTTAATTGTATTTTACTAAAAAAACATTTATATTAATTCTGTAGCAATCTATTATATATTATTTCTCCACTATGAAATTGAAAGTTAATAAGTGAGAAATTATAAAGTTTTAAAAGGAATCAATGCTTCATCAGAATCCGAGAATAATTTTAAAATGGAATCAAAACCATAAAGTGACGGTTATTTTAAACTATACAAAAATGCTTTTCATAAGGCAAAAAATATTTTTATCTGCAAACTTAATTTCTTGTTTTATTCTTGTTTTGTTTCCTTTCATCCTATATGTTTTAGGTAGTGGACAAAAATATTATCAAATTACAATAAATATTTTGAAATTACATTAGGATATTTTTTCAAGGACGAAATTTTGGTCCACTGAGAGGGAAAAAAAACTCAAATATTGAGATTTTATAGAAAAATTATTTCAAGGTATATAAAATTATTATCAAACATTATCAACACCATCAATAAAATTATTTTAATCCAAATCATCAATGATAAATATAAAATTAATAATTATTACTCCCTCCGTTCCTTTTTATAAAATACAATTAACTAAATCACATTATTCAAAAAATTAGTTAAAATTTGTTAGGTGCAATAAATATGTAAAAAGTGTAACATTTTTGCCAACAATACCCTCATTTATGTGAAAGAGAGATAATGGGTGGGAGAGAGAACGAATGGGAATTAAATACAATTATATGAGTAATATGAGTAATTAAATAGGGGTAAAATAGGAAATAAACATACAAAATTTGAGACAACCTATAAGTGTCTCTTATAATAAGGAACATGATATACTTTACAATTGTCTCTTATAATAAGGAACAGAGGGGAGTACTAAATATGTTAATTGAGGCTAATGATTTGTGACCACATAATTGGACCCTTGCGCTGATGAAGATGACAGACTGATTCTGACACCTAACTAGACACGAGAGACGGTGAACCTTGCCGACGATGGAAGAGACTTAATTTAAATATGTATAATAACGAGATCCAAAATAAAAAATGACTGATTCTTACTTAATATTAAGATTTTTAGTAATTATTTTTTTTCATGATTTTATTGCAATTTTCTCATTAATTTGTTGCGGTGGATATTGAATTCATTGAATTTTATTTTGGGTTAAAGTTATATTTAATATTATGAAATATTTTTTAATAGTACTCAGTATTTTAAATTAATTTTTGATATTTTTTCAGTGATCTCAATATTTTAAAATAATTTTGTGTGCATTCTGTATTTTAAAATGTTTTTCAATAGCATTCAATATTTAGAGTGCTTGTTGTTATTAAAAAAATATTTTAAGAATAAAATTACATCAAGAATTATTTTAAAAAATTAACTTTTTTGTTTCTTATAATTTTAATTTAATATAATTCAATTATTAAACTTTAACTCCGTAAAATAAGTTATGCCGAGTTAAAATATATGAAATGAGTTACAATCAAGTCAAAATTATAATGATAATTTTTATTATTATTTTAGAATATCAAGTACTATTGAGCATTTTAGAATGCACACACTAAATATTAATTTAGGATATTAAATGTTATCTTAAAAATGGAACTTACCCCATGAATTTTTAATTTTATTTGTTCATGGATTGGGTTGATTTTCAATCCGCTTTCTATTTTTGGGGCCAAAATCCCGGGCATCAATTTGGTTTGATTGATTTTGTAAACATTTCGGACTCAGTCAAATCAAATATCGATTGATCATATTATCAGTCAAATATACCAATCTCATCCAAATATGATTAAAAAATAAATAAAAGTGTTAAGATGTATTTAGTGGAAAATTTTTTTATTCAGTATTATGAATATTTTTTTTAAAGTATGTTTAGTATTTTAAAATATTTTTTTGACGTATCTAATATTCTAAAATATTTTTTTAGATATGTCCAACACTCTAAAATATTTTTTAATGCATCCAGCATCAAAACGAAAAAAATATTTTAAAGTACTAAATATACTTAAAAAATATTTTAAAGTGTTAAATGTCACATAAAATATTTTAAAATATTGGATATGTCCCAAAAAAACTTGGGGTGCTAGCACCTTAGCCCAAAATAAAATTCAGTGCACTGCCCGCAAATTTTGTTATAAACTCTAAATTCTATCAAAAGAAAAGTTGTTGAGTTAGGATAACAGGATAAGATTATGTATAATGTATTTGTCACTTCCCAATCACTTTGCTTTGATTATTCTTACTTTTTTAATAAAAAATACTCATCTATTTTTATTTTTTTTTGCCAACATCGATTTTATCTTTCCTATTAAATGCTTCTTTCATTAAAATACACGTTTTTAATTAATTAATTAATGCTTAGCTTAATAACTTCTCTTAGTAAAAATTTATTGCAAGCTAATATGTGCCATTGAATATTAAGAATAATTATGGAAAAATAATTTTAAATTTGAAAAAAAAATCTCAATGTAAAACTTATAATGTGATTTTTCTTACATCTTTTTACATGACGATGATTATTTTATGAAAAAATCACAAAAAAAGAATGCTGAAATAAAAAAAATTACAAATAGGGGCTTGTTACAACATTCTAATGGGTTTTGGCAATAATAGTATAGGTTTTGACAATAATTTTTATGAACAGGTCCTTGTTTATAATTTTTCAATTTCAGTAGTTTTTTTAATGATTTTTTGTTATTTTATATTCAATTTTATTTTGTCAATTTTAAATATAGAGTACTCGTTTAAAACCTTGATTGCATGATTATGTTATGTATATATGGTCCAACTTACCCTTTTTTTTTTTTACCTTGCTTTACAAGTTAGGCCTATCTTATAACAAGTCAGGCTTGAATATCAGTTTGTGCCTTGTTACGCTTTTTTTTTTTTTTTTTTTAAGCTCAAGCGTGGTTTGTGTAAAAGCCTACAACAGCCTATATTTCTAAAAACTTCAAAAAGGAGGCCTTCAAACATGATAAAAAGAGGACGCCTTCATGTAAGTTGAAAATAAGCTATAATTACATAAATCAATCTAAAATTATAATAACTCAATCCAAATTATCAAAAATACAACATAAAATAATATAATCTAATCAATCAACAAGGTAATACCAAACATAACATTATAAATTTATAACATGCTCAAACCAATCTGATAGGGTTAATAGGCTTTTTAGAAAGTTTGAGTTTTACTGTTAAGCGAAATAGATTTTCAAAACGGCTCAGGCCTACTCTTGTTTTTAAATAGGTTAGGTCAAATGCAAGCCAAGCCAAACGATAAGTCTTAATAAGCCTTCTACCTAATTTTCACCCTTATTTCTAGCTAACAAATTGTTATGAATAATTTAAAAGTTTATTTTTTAATTTTCAAATACATTTGTTTAATAAAGAACGTGATTTTTTAAAATTTTTTTGATAAAATATGTTAAGAATGTCTTATAAATAAGATTGTGGGTGTCTGTATATATCATGATTCATGAATGATATTTTACTATCTTCAATTCTTAATATAAAACCCAATTAACTAATTTAAAGAAATTAATAAAGTTACTAAATTACTTTAAACTATTTATATTTATAATTTTTTAAATTAATTTGTTTCACTTATAAATTGATATATAATTTAATGATTCATATAACTATTTTAAAAAAAATCATGTAATATACTATAATTAAATAATTTAATAACTTACTCAACCTCTCTAAATTAATTAACCGAGTCTTATATGAAAAATATTATATAATAATTGTAGACGTCTCCGTGAGTGGCGCCTGGAAATTCAAAGCTTAAAGCACGGTCGTCGTAGCAATTTCCTGATTTCCCTCCTGCTTCCCGTTTGTAGTTTTCGGAAAAGCACAAGAAATATGTCACGCATACACAGACACGCATTTGATTTTGATAGCACTGCCCTAGTCTAGAAGGATGATTCAATGTCCAACCTAGCTAATCTCCAACAAATCTAGCTAAATACAAAAAAAAAACTTTATTATTATTATTATTTTGGCAATTTCTTTATTATTATTCGCATATAATTAAAGAAGATTAAGTTAGAAGGGAATTTTTTGTCAACTTAAATTCTTCATTATTGGAGCATGGAACTCTTTTGCTTAATTAATTTAAACTCCATGTAATAGTTCCTTAAATTGTTAAATATATAAATTAATAAAAATACCGAATGTTTTCTATTTATTAAATAAAGTCAAATCGTTATTGGGATCAAAGGAATTATTGCCAAGCGCCTCCCTAAGGTTTATTTAAGTGTGAGGTTATTGACTTATTGTGAGTTCAAATTCTCAGTTAAGAATATAATAGGTGTATGACAGTATGAGTTATGAAAAAAAAAAAAAAGAAAAAGCCAAATCATTCTAAACAGTAAGTACATATGACTCATCATTTTTATTTCGATTTGTAAAATTGTTCAGCGAAAGAGTTTTGAGAAAACTGCTAAAAAATTTATTGTAAAATTTGTTGCTTAAAGTATCTAAGGACCCAAACTTTTAAGTGTAACTATCTATATGTGAAATTTTTTTCAGTTATATATAAACATATTCCTCATATCCTTAATATAAGATTTATTTAACTAATTTGATTAGATTAAGGAAGTTAAGTAAGTTAATTATAAGAAATGTAACATGTTTTTCCTAAAACACCATAATCATCTTTCTTAATATCCTCTCCCCCTCTTCTACTTGATTATGGTTGAGGGAGTATCTATAGGTATAATTTAGAAAAAATTGATAAATATAATAAATTGGTCTTACATTTAGAACTAAAATTAACTCAATAATTAGATTCTATATTAAGAACTGGAGGAGTATGTCAAATAGTGTGATCTTTCAGAGTCTCCCTTCGATCTCCTTTATCAGTGGAGGAAGAAAAATCTGCTTTCGCTTTCACTTTCACTTTGAAATTTCAAGTCAAAAACACCACTTTTGAAATTTCAACCGGTTTCTGTCCCCCAAAAAAAAAAAGAAGAAGAAGAAATTTCAACTAGTTATGGGTTCTAATTGAACAACGTATAATGAAAAATTCCAAAATTCAACTCATCAATGTCTGGTCTACCTAAAATTCCTTTAATCTAATTGGTCACATTAATTATTGACTGGTTTTAATTATTACCTAAAATCCCCTTTTACATTTTTAATTAATGCATTTATTGACTATATAAGAGAAGTCAAACAAGATTCGAAGATCCAAATCCGATGGCCCTGCATGTATGCGGGAGTTATAATCTTAGATGTGAATTATATGTACACAAAAAAAATATTAATTAATAAACACAATATTATTTTTTTAACATTCTATTTGAAGAACTTTTTAATGCCATCCATGTAATTAGCCTTGTGCAGATCGATCACATGATGAGTTATAACGATTTGTTGAGCCCAAAAAAAAAAATGATGCATGAGGTTGTTAGAGTTTACTTTTATTAATAAATATTACTATTCTTTTTATAAAATTTCAATTTTTAAATTGATTTTTTTTATAAGATTTATTTTGAGGTTGTCTAAATATTAAATGTATTTTTACTAATTTTATTTTTAATTAATTGCATTATCTTTTTGTATATATTCTCTTTCATTTTTTTTCATTATTTCTCTCTCTCATCTACCCTTTTATAAATAACAGTGCATGTAGACAAAATATATTTCTTACATATTATTACTTTTAAGTTTTAATCAATGTTGACATATATTTCTTAAACCGTATAATTTAGTTAATTGGATTTGGAAACATACAAGTTGTAACCTCATGAGCAATAGTATGACTTTAATTAGGGATGATTATAATGAGGTTTCAAGAAATAAAAATAATTACAAAAAATTTTTAATAACAACTTAAATAACCTGTAATGACAAGTTCAAAAATTGAAAATGATAATTTCTAGAACTTGTTGTGTAATTATTTTTCTTGTTTAAGACCTTATTGTAATTCTCCCCTTCAATTAATGTATAAAAAGATATGAATTTAATTCATTTAAATAGAAAAAGTCATTCAATTCACAATTATTAATATAGCGAGTAATATGATTTAATTGCTCTTCAAACGTAGTGAAATGCATGGGAGCCCACATAGTTAAATACATTAATTTCATATCAACAGTTTATCTTCATTTTATATAAAATTTGCAAAACCATTGCACGACATTAAATAAATACATCAAATGCACTCATCAATATGTTATAATAATAATCAGGAAAAGCAAAAGGGTGTGTGTGTGTGTGTAGAACTTGAAGCATTTTATATATATATATATATATCTCTCTCTCTCTCTCTAACCTCATCAAACAGAAAGTGAGAGAGATCATCGGAAAAGTACAGTGAAGAGAAGAGAAGAGAGGGTGACCGATCGATGAGTTGGTTTGTGAAAAGTGATGGCCATGGATCATCAAGACGAGGGCAAATAGTGAGCTTGGAGATGGAGGAGCAGAGAGGAGGAGGAGGAGAAGGTATTTTTCTGACATGGGAGGATCTGAAGGTGACAGTGACGACCAATGGGAAAGACAAGTCTAGGCCAATCCTTGAAGGTCTCACTGGTTATGCCAAGCCAGGACAGCTCTTAGCCATTATGGGTCCTTCTGGTTGTGGCAAGTCCACCCTCCTTGACGCCTTAGCAGGTAATAAAACTCCTTATACATACATACATATATACGCCTTAGTAGACTTAATTTCATGTTGCATTTTAGGTGGAAGCTACGATGGTGAGAGATAATTGAGATCCTTTGAAGTAGAAAGAAGTCCTCCTCTTTTTTTTTTTTTTAAAGTGATTTAAAACCTAATTATGTGTAGATAATGGATATTACAATCCTTATAAGATTACTTTACCCATCTTTGAAAAATATGGGGGGATTTCATTTCATATAGGCATCTCGAACCCTGTGATATTTTTCTTAGTTTAATCATATATCCAATCTAAAAAATGAATTTTATTGAAGCATATTTATATGTTTATAGTTAATTATGCATAATTTATTATTAATTTAATTTATTTATTCTTAGTTAATTATGCATGATTTGAGGTAGTGCAAATTTGTCCTGCCTGTTTTAAATTATAAGACATTTTTTTAAGAGAAATGTCATATTTTAAAATATAGCCCACAAAGAAGTTTAAAATTACTAAATTTTAAATAAAAAACTTATACAAAGATATGTTATTATTTGTAAGTCGAGTCAAAATCTATTAAAGTATTATTAATAAACCCGATTTAAGATTTAGTAATTTCAAGCTTCTTTTAATGATTTTCAATTGTCCCTTCATAATTTCACTTTAATAAATAAAGATGGAGGTTAGTCTTAAATGAATATATTTATTGACAAAATCAAGATATCGAAAGTATTTTTAATTTTTTTTATTGCTCTTTATATAAATTAGTTGAAAAAACACTATAGTAATATGTTGTTAATCCTTGTCTTTTAATGTTGAATGATCTCTTTTATGGTCCATCAACCTTCTTCTTCGAAGTTGTTGTAATGCTGTTAATGTCACCATCAATTGGCGTCCTCCTGGAAAGTCAAAATAGGAAGAATGACAAAAATTAAAAAAAAATTACTAAATTTCAAATCAGGCTTAGTAACAACACTTTATTTAGTGTTAATAATACTGAATTTACAAATAACAAAATTTTTTTTTTGACATTCTTTATTTAATATTTACAAATTTTCTGTTTCTTTTTTGTTGTTGTTGTTGTCATTTTCCCATCAAAATATGTTTAATTAAAAAATATATTTAATTAGGGAAAATGATAACTAGCTACTTCCTTCGAAAGCTATAAAACATGCAAGCCTTTAATGTTTGGAAAATGACATATACTTCCTCCCCTCCATAATCTAAGAAATTGGTGAGGAGATGAAAGTTTAGTTCTTAAACATGTTCTAAAATAGTAATAAAGTTTTTATTTTATTTTATCTCTAAAAAATGATAAAATTGCCTTTCATTATTATTTTTCATCTCTCTCCTATCTCCCCTCCTTATATTTAGTAGGGATGAAAGTGAAAAAAATCACGTTAATTATTATATTTTGGATCACAATTTTTTTAACTAATTTCTTATATTATGAATCAGAAGGAGTAATAACTATCAAAAATTTTTTTAATACTCAACAAACTCTAACTGCAAATTTTATTAAGAAACATTGATAACAAAATCACATAGATAAAAAAAATTAATTAAAATTAGTTAAAGATAATAAATATGTAAAACCCTTATTTATGATGGAAAAGAGAATAAAAGAAAGAATAAGAAAATGAATGAATGATGATTAGAGAAATAAGATAATAAATATATTAAATAGTAAAATAAGTAATTAAAAGGGGAAAAATAGAAAACTAGTCAAAAAATTTTGGGACATCTTGCAAATGTTTCTCAGAAATATGAACAAGATAGAGATAATAGTTGTTTCTTATAAAAGGGGATGGAAGAAGTGTATAGATTACTCATAACACATTCTTGCATACCAAAACATGCATTAAATTGTTGAAAAATTTTCATTTTACTTTAATTAAAGTTTTTTTCCTCTCTCACTATTTACAAATCATTATCATATCTATTATTTTTTCTCTCTTTTCAGTGATAATTAAATATGGGTACAATTAGAAAACAAGTATTAAATATACTATAAGTGACTTATATTAGAGACCAAACTTCTCCCTATAAATAACTTACATTTTGGGCCGGAGTGGTATATTATTAAAAGAGAAGTTGTAATTTATTTTATAATCAATTTTCATGTGTGATGTGAAATTAATTGTAAAATTTCTCATTGTTAACTCAATTATTTCAGATCTATAACTCTTTTTTCAAAATCTATAATAGCTATGTTAATGATTCTATTCTCTCGCATATTCCGTCATTCTTTTCTTTCTATGTTAGTGCTTGTGCTCAGTAAGATAACGTTCACTAATGGCAATATCATGCTTTATAGAAGGAAGGACTTGCGCAAAATACACAGCATACAATAAGGAGTGGATAAAAAGGAACCCAAAAAAAAAAAAAAATCTCTAAGGACCTGGTTTAAAATTTAGTAAAACTATAAGGATGGAGAGATTAATTTTCTCTTTAGTCAACTTTTTTAATTCATCCAAATTAGTTACATAACTCTTATAACTAACTAAGACATCCAAAAAAAAAAAAAATCACATTGCAGGTAGGTTGTGTACAAGGGCACAGCAAACAGGAGATATCCTCATCAATGGCCGCAAACAAGGACTGGCATATGGAACATCAGTATGAAAAATACCCTTTAATTAGTTCATTTGCAAACAATAAATTCATGAATTAATTTCTAACAAAAATAGATCCCACAATAGAGGTTTTCTTTTTGGCCCCTTCAGGCATATCTGCCGCAAGATGATGCAATATTCACAACCTTAACGGTGGGAGAAGCAGTGCACTACTCAGCTCAATTGCAACTTCCTGATTCAATGACCAAGTCGGAGAAGAGGGAGAGAGCAGACTTCACAATCAGAGAAATGGGTTTACAAGACGCCATTAACACAAGGATTGGAGGTTGTGGAGGTTCTAAAGGAATCAGTGGAGGCCAAAAGAGAAGGGTTAGCATCTGTATTGAGATTCTCACACGGCCTAGCCTTCTGTTCCTTGATGAACCAACCAGTGGACTTGACAGTGCAGCTTCTTATTATGTTATGAGCAGAATTGCAAGCTTGAATCAGAAAGATGGAATTCAAAGGACTATTATTGCAGCAATTCATCAGCCTAGCAGTGAGGTTTTTGAGCTTTTTCATAACCTTTGCCTTCTGTCTTCTGGTCAAGCTGTGTACTTTGGCCCTGCTTCTGCTGCAAAGGAGGTTGGACCCCCCTTTTTTCTTTTTTATTTTGTTTCTTTCGGTCAGTTTTGAGTTTTTGGAAGTGTTCGTATGTTCATCTGATTCTAAAGTTGAATCCCATAATCATTCCGTTTTTCTTTCATCATCTGTCTGCAGTTTTTTGCATCAAATGGTTTTCCTTGCCCTACTCTCAAGAGCCCCTCTGATCATTTTGTAAAGACTATCAACAATGATTTTGATAAGGTAAATACAATTTGTAATTTTTTTTTTCTTTTTAGGGGAAATCGCTATGAAGTCCTAAGGAAGAAGAAAGGTAATTATCAAAAAAATTTGTTAACAAGCAAGCAGCATATAATAACAAGTTTCAATATAGGAAATGATGACAGGTCCACCATACTCACTTGTTATTGGGGTTTTTGTTGATTATATTCTTTCCTTGGGACCTCATGTAGACCTACTTTGTGAAAGCAGCAAAGAGATAGCAGGAAAGACCTGGTTCCCTTGATATATTCCCTATTCAACTGCATTGAAATGTGATTAATTTACCTTTTCTATTCCTAGGAGGACCCAGAGCAAGGATTATCCGAAGGACTAACCACAGAAGAAGCAGTTCATATTCTTGTGGAATCATACAAGTCATCTGCAATCAGTCACCAAGTTCAAGCAGAAGTGGTTACAACAAGAACAAGGGTAGGTGCGCTTGTATCTTTAAAGTGTGAACCCCAAAACACATGTAGACATTACAAAGAGAAATGCATATATATGTTGTGATCAGTTACCAAAAAAATCTCCAATAATAACCAAGCCTTTTGAATGCAGAATTCAAGTGCAATGGAGATGCAAAGCCATGCTTCCTTCTTCAAGCAATGCATCATTCTTACAAGAAGATCATTTTGGAATATGCATCGCGATTTAGGCTACTACTGGTTGCGTCTATTTATCTATGGTGGATTGGCTATAACTCTAGGCACTATCTTCTACAATGTTGGCTCAAGCAAAACAACTCAGGTAATAATACACAGAGAGAGAGAGAGAGAGAGAGAGAGAGTAATGAAGAGGATGATGATTTAGACAAAGTCACAATTCTAGATCATGAATATAGAGTTGCAACCAGAGACAGACTCAAACCTACTTTTTTAATGGTTTCAGGTAAGAGGCTCACTGCTCATGTTTGTGGCCACATTTCTGAGTTTCATAACCATTGCTGGGTTCGCTTCCCTTGTGGAGGACATGAAGGTACAGACTTTTATATGTATGAATATATGATTTTCCCATTTACATTGGCATAATTTATTGTCCCCACCATAAAGAAAAAGAGCATATTTTTTTTATTCTCCAGAAAGAAACTAATACTCCTTTGGTCTTTAATATAAAACCTATTTAACTAATTTGATTATATTAAAAAAATTAGGTAAGTTGGTTTATTATAAAAAAACATTACATGTTTTTTCTAAAACACCATAACCATCTTTGTTAGTATCTTCCCTTCCTTACTTACTTAATTATGATTGAGAGAGTATCTATAAGGGTAATTTAGGAAAAACTGATAAATATGATAAATAGGTTTTATATTTAGGACCAAAATTAACGTAACAATTAGGTCCTATACTAAAGACCGGAGGAGTTTTTTTTTTTTTTCAGGCTTTCAGCTTTCTTTAAGTGCAAGCAACTCCTCTTTTTGGCAAGCAAGAAATCTCTGATCTCTCTCAAGTTTGTTAATGCTGATATATTTTTTTTAGGTGTTTCAAAGAGAAAGACTAAATGGGCATTATGGTGTTGCTGCATACACAATTGGACACACATTATCTTGCATTCCATTCTTGCTACTAATGTCACTGATTCCAGGAGCAATAATTTATTACCTAACCGGACTTCATAGAGGCTATCAGCATTTTCTCTACTTTGCTTCTGTGCTTTTCATCTCAGTAATGTTGGTTGAGAGCTGCATGATGATTGTTGCAAGCATGCTTCCAAATTTCTTGATGGGGATGATCACCGGTGCTGGAATTCTGGGAGTAATGATGTTAACCGGTGGATTCTATCGCCTACCTGCGGAACTTCCTAAATTCTTATGGAGATATCCTTTTTACTACATTTCAATTCACAGGTATGCATGCCATGGATTGTTCAAGAATGAGTTTGAAGGTCTGACATTTACTATCAGTCAAGAGGGGAGGCCTAGGATCTTTAGTGGGGAAGAAATGCTGAGAAATTCATGGCAGATCGACGTGGAAAACTCGAAGAGGATCGATCTTTTGATTCTGGTAGGAATGGCAGTTCTGTACAGAAGTCTGTTCATGGTTATAGTCAAGATCCTTGAGAAGGTGAAGCCTATAGTTGCATCCTTCAACTTCAAGTGAGTTAGCATATTTATATGTAAGATTCTCACATATGAATCAAGGAAATTATATGAAAGAAGCCAAAGTGTGAATGGCTTTGAACAATACTACAATTAACAACAGAAGCTTGCTCAAGTCTGTAAGTAAGGACTTGAACAAGTTTATTCAGAGTTGCTTTTAGAAGGTGGTTTTCTAATTGTATATGTTTTTTAAACGAATAGGTTTTCATATGTTTAAGAATGTGCTTCCTTTAATTTAATTTAATTTTTTCCATTTTATTTTCGTTTTCAGTTATGTCTATTGGTATCTTGGTTTTTGTATAAGTGTTAGGCTGGACTTGAAAACCTAGTTTCTAACGTAAGACCAAATGTACTTTATATTTTGGAATGTCTCTTTGTTGTTGAATGGAACTAAAATAGTAAAATGCTACAAAAGCCTTTACGGAGTAGGGAAAAATACAAGGCTTTGTATTATTGTATTTTTATACTTTCAAATTTAGCAAAGACAATTAAAAAATAACAGTCTTGTATCTAATGCCAAGTCTGTGAACAATACGGCTTTCTATAAAAACATTTTTCTAGCAAACTATTGCATATTGTATAATCATTTTTAATCACTATACTACCTCCGTCTTTAATATAATATTTACTTAATTAATTTAAGTAAATTAAATAAATTAATTTTTTGTCAAAATTGCATGTTAGCTTTTCTAATATATCCTATTAAATTGTTTGCATTGAAACTAACTCTGAACACAAACTCTTTTAACATGTACAACCAATAGTGACAATTTTAGCAAAAAATGATAAGTATTGAAAAAAAATAGATTTATATCTTATATTTGCGATCAAATTCAGCCCCCAACTATTTTTTATATTAGAGATAGGAGGTAGTACTTTAAAATAAATAAATATATTAGTAATTTTATTATACATAATTTCAATAAATTTACTCGTATATTAACTTAGTAAACAGTAAAATTATATTAACAGGTATATTAAATACATAGTTTCTCTCACTCCTTATAATTTTTTAGAGGCTTTGTGTTTAGCAGTCACCAAATTCAAGAGAATGAACCTATTTTGGAATGAAATATGTACAGAAAATAGAGGGAGCAAGTATAACTATTATATGCTATACTATTAGCATCACAACATATCAATTCTACATCAATTATTATAAGATATATTTAATTAAAATAAAATTTGGATTGACACTTGTAACATCCTGCTTTACATAAGAAAAGAGGTTGATACTTCTAAAATATTGTTAATACCCCCATCAAAATATTTTTTAAAAAAATATAAGTATCCTCTTATTGGAGATAATATCAGGTATCAAATATGAGTATAATTTTTTAAAGATAATTTAAATCTTAATTTGTCATGTAATAACCAACTTATTTCATTAAATACAATCCTTCTTAGCCGAAATATAAATGTAAATATACATAGACAAACAAGTAACTCATGGGCTTAGGACTTGGCCCATAGGCTTATTAGGTATTCCAACTAACTTGCAGCCCATTTGGTGGCATGAAGCAACGAATTAATAAATATTTATCAATATATCTAAAATTATAAAATGTTACGCTGTTAATAAATGATAAATAACGTAACATTTTTTTTTTGCCAGAAATCCTATTGCTACCACTCTAATAGAAGGAAAAATATCTTAATAAAAAAAATGGCAGTTTCGGACCATAACCAATCTACTCCCTCAATTTTAAATAAAGGAATTGGTTAGAAGATTCATTTTAATTTAAATATGAAACTTCAATTTACTTTGTTTCTTAAGTTTCTTTTTTTTTTTTTTTACTTATATATGTTATGTTAAATGAGTTTCTATTAAGAGGCGGGTTTAATGAAAATAATTAAAGAAGATATTTTTAAAAAGCCAACACATTTTTAGCAAATAATTAATTTAACTAATTTTTTAAATTTTTATAAATTAATTTTATGCCTCCTATATTAGCTACTTGGGTAGTAATCCTTTCACTCCTAAATATAGAACCTAAATAATTTATTTTTAGAGGTTAAAATTTAATTAAGTTAATTATTTATAAAAAACTGTATGTTGATTTTTCTTAAATACTTTTTTAATTATTTGCACTGAAAACATCTCTTGATAAAAATCTCAATAAATAGGGGTAGTTTGAGAGAAAAATGTTATAGATTTAGAAGACAAGTGAATTAAAATTTTATGTCTAAAAGCAAGATAAATCACCTAATTAACTCCTCAAAGCTCATTAAGAAACATGATAAATGCCAAACTTGAATAATCCATATTATAATCCTTTTTTTAATAATATTCCGTACTATAATTGAATGACCCAAATTTAATGTCATCTTATTTTTATATTTTTAAGCTACAAAGATATGACGTTGAAGGTCAAATAAGGAAACCTTGTTTTGACCATGAAACTTCCTAACCCACCTAAATTTTCATAAACTAAAGAAACCTTCTTTCATTTTTATACGTCACTGGCTATATATTGTCATAATATATAAATTTAAAAATTCAACGTTTATTAAAAAAATTAATGACCAATAGATGAATAGAAAAATCATACCGGCATAAAATGAGGCCCAAATTATTATATAAGCCCTTAATATAAGAGTTAGTTAACTAATTTGAGGAGATTAAGGAAACTAATTAAGTTAATTATTTGTAATAAATAAATATTACTACTATGATCTTAAATATAAGAATTATTTTGTAGTGTATACACTAGAAAAAAGATCTTATATTTAGGAGCGGAGGAGTATCTTTTCTAAAATATTCTTGTTAATCAAGTGCGTTAGCTAGAATTGTTATTATTACAGGGACTACCTTAGGAAAAAATAAATAAATATGAGAGACAAAATGAATTAGGGTCTTATATTTAGGACCAAAATAAAAGTTAAATGAATTTTTATGTTAAGGATAGGATGTAGTAACTAGTTGACTAACTTGAATAGATTAAGAAAATTAGTTAAACTATTATTTGTAGTAAATAAATATTATCTTTTCAAAAATATCCTTGTTAATCAAGTATATTAGCTAGGACTGTTATTATTATGAAGACTATCTTGAGAAAAATAAATAAATATAAGAGACAAAACAGATTAAATATAATATTTAAGACTAAAATAAAAATAAAATAAGTTTTTATATTAAAGATTGGGCGTAGTACTAATCTGAAAAATATGCACATGTTACGTAAACTAATGGGAACACTTCATAGCAGCCTAAAGAATCATCCGTAATTTTCGTTCCCTCGATTTACAGAAACAGGCATTTGCTCAAATGTAAAAAATTATTTAATTATCGCACCCTTGCATGATATATTATTAAAATGCATTACACGTTCATCTTCTGGTTTTATCGCTTATTAAAATCCACATTCTAACTAAAATATTACTCTTTCTATCTTAAATATAAAATCTATTTTATAGTACAATTTATACAACAAAATATGTCTTACACTTAAGACAGGAGGAGTATTAATTTTTTTAATCCTCCAATCTTACAATGCAAATCCGGATAATTATTTATATAGATTAAAAAAATAGTTAAATTAGTTATTTGTAATAAATATATATTAATTTTTAAAAAATATTTATTTAATAATTTGCATCGGTAACTGCCCAAAAGAAAAGCCCCTTTAAGAAGTGCAATTAATTAATAAGAATAATGTGGAGAACAATTATAAATTTAAAAGACAAATTGAATCAAAGTCTTATATTTAAGGACAAAACAACATATCCACTATTTTTATATTTACAATCCAAATAATTTTATTTATTAAAATATTCAATCCGAGACTCCGAGTTATTATCTTTGATCGTTAATATGAGATTTAGTTAACTAATTTGAGAAGATTAAAGATGTTACTAAATTACTTATTTACAATGTATGCTGCATATCTTTCTAAAACACTTATATCAATATATAAGTAAGTTAAATTACTTTAGAGAAAAATAATAAATATAAATATTTTAAAATAATTTAGTAACTTTCTTAATATATCTAAATTAGTTAATTAGGTCTTATATTAAGGGCTAAAAAATAGTATTTTAAATCTAAGATACTCTTTTTGACTCCATGTGGCATGCAGATGAATGTAGATAAACATCATATAAGGAAACCCTTTTTGATTTTGCACGTTACTGACCATTCTCACAACATTGTGGAAAATCTTTTAGTAATGATCCTACGTTAAATCTTATCTTTGGTTTACTGGAAAGCAAAGAATTGGCACAAAAAGACACACAGGAATCTGTGTGGAATCAATCGTCTAAGAGCATTTGGAGGGAAGATTGTCGAAAAGTCCACATCATATTTTCGCTGTATTAGTTTTGCTCCAACGCAGTGACCAAAATTATTTGAGCATTATTGGATTCATCTATTGTTCTTTCAACCAGTAACCTCATCCATGCATCCTTATCATGCACACGTATGCTTGAGTGCTAAAATTACAATAATTGAACCCTGTCTAACACAATCCTGTTCAATGATTTGGTCATCTTACTTCGTGAAGTATGAAGTATGAATGAAACATAGATGAGGAAATATATGACCATAAAATATTTTGAGTTATGATACTGTAAGATTTATATATATGTATATTCCGTTGGTGGTTGGCAGGGACAGTCTTGAGGTAGGTCATCCGCTCAAGTTATGGAAGCAACCTCTTGCAAACCAACAACAACAATAGCCACAAAAAAGGGTTAAGCCTAATAGAATAAGTTAGTCTCTCACATCATGACAAACCAAAGTTCTAATTCTCATTAAAAGAGATATTTATATTTAGTGCTTGACAGTATTTCAAATAAGATTACTTTCAATAGGAAGAAATCTTAGTGTAGCCTAAAAAAAAAAAATAATAGACTTATTCCACTCCATAAGATTGACTACATAGATTGTACATCATGGGATTATGCTTTATCAATCCAAAGTGAATCTGACCCCCTTGCAAAAGTGCAGGGTACAACTGTGCACAATAATGGAGTGCTTTAAAAATGTCAAATGTTTTCTTCCTCATCTTTTATTCTCAACTTAAAATCACTTTTTTTTTAATACAATCGTCATTTTCCGGAGTCGTGTTTTATCATTTCTAGCATAGTTAAATTTGTCAATAAGAAAATCTTATTTTATATAGGCAAGGATGGACCAACAATTACGAGCACCTTAAATGGTCAAACCTTGTGCATCATAGTGGTGCCTCATTGGATGGTCATGCAGGGATGTAGACCTCATATTCATATTTATCCCACTAAGTGTGGTCCAATATATAAATTATATGATGTTATTATGTTCTATCAATTCAAAATGAATCCAACTCTCTTGCTAAAATGCACGGCAAAACTGCGCACAATAGAGAGAGTGGGTCCAACCCTCCTCCCAGGAGCTTTGTGCAACGGGTTGTTCCCCATATACCAATGATGAATGTGCCTAATAGAAGAGACTTGATACCCATGAGGTCTTGAACGTAGGGAGCGGAGAAGAACAAAATTTTAAGCCTGATAATACGGTGACTTTCAATTAGTACTCATCTTTTTTATTAGTGTCAAATTTTTTGAATGTCTTTGGTTCTTTTTATAAATTATGCTGCCATGTGGATGTCTCAACATTTAGTACATTTTTAAATAAGGACTCCAGGGAGTAGTCACCAAATACTCTTCTTGTTCTTAATATAGGATCTAATTGTAAAGCTAATTTTAATTCCAAATGTAAGATCTATTTCTCATATTTATCAATTTTTCCTAAATTATCTCTATAGATACTCCCTCAACCATAATCAAGTAAGGGAGGAAGGATATTAAGAAATATAATTATGATGTTTTAGAAAAAACGAGTTATATTTCTTATAATTAAATAAGTTACTTAATTTCTATAATCTAATCAAATTACTTAAAGAGGTCTTATATTAAGGATACTAGATATTTACATCAAAAGAAAAATGTCTTAATATTGTTAATCAAATAATTCCCAAGAGGTTGGATATATTATGAGAGAGTAGCTACGTGTGACCTGCCAAAGGAGACTATTCATAGTAAAAGAAGATATTTAGAGGGTAAGAAGGAGACTGGTCAATGCATCATATCCTTGATCTGTATCAATGGGAAAGACTTTAGCTTTGGGTGAAACTCTTCGCAGTTTTACTTTTCTTTGCTTTTTATTTTGTACTTTACCAGTTTTGTCAAATTTGTTTGGGCATTGATCGGACTTGGCTGTTGCATATCTTCAATTTCTATGCAGTTATGTAGAATAGGAATATGCCACGTGTTCATTAACTGTTCTGGTTCTCCCTCTCTTGTGATTGGTGTGATTTTTCTTTGTTTGGCAGTTACCAGGTGATTATATTTGACTGGGTACAGGAAATAATCATGCCGTTAAATCTGGGTACCATTTCGTCTCAGAGAGCTTTCACGTGTGTCAGAATGATTAAAGATTTATTCTATATCTTTTAAGGAGAAAAGGATCATATATGAAATTAGATCCTACCAAGCTTATTATAACCAGAGTAAGGCTCACGGCTCAATAATGTTGGATGCTTATACTGCCTTAGTTCTTTAATATAAAACCTCATTAACTGATTTAGAGAGATTAAAAAAGTTACTAAATTATTTTAAGATATTTATATTTATCATTTTTCTCTAAACTAATTTATCTTACTTAATACTCCTCTGATCCTTAATGTAGGACTCAATTCATGAGTTGGTTTTGATCCTAAATATAAGACCCATTTTTTATATTTATCAATTTTCTCTAAATTACCCCTATGAATACTCCCTTAACCATAATCAAGTAAAAGAGGGAGAGGGGTATTAAGAAAGATGATTATGGTGTTTTAGGATAAACGTGTCACTTTTCTTATAATTAACTAACTTACCTAACTTTCTTAATCTAATCAAATTAGTTAAATGGGTCTTATATTAAGGACCGGAGGAGTATATAATCTAATAATACATATAAGTATTTTAGAGAGATCATGTAACATATACTATAATTGAGTAATTTATTAACTTAATCTTCTCAAATTAGTCAACTAGGTCTTATATCAAGAACAATAAGTAATGAACTCGAAAATAGGCCTAGACTTGTGTATGGTTTGAACAAACACACCATGCCAAAACTAAATGAGGAAATTAAACTAAAGTACAATTTTTTTCCCTAAAACTAATATATGTACACACTCATTTTATATACATCTTTTCCTTTTAATATGTATGCATCCTTTCATATCTCATGCATCACACAACTTGTTAATAATTGCAGTTTGGGAATTATTGGATTCACAAGGCTGTTCTTGTAGAAGGCCAATCAAGAACACAGTCTCATTCAAGATTTGTAGCAGACCATCATGGAGTGAAATTGCTTTATCATTGTGCAACTGAGCCTGAAGCTCAGATGAAAACGATTGAGGAGGGTGAGGATCCATATATGTCATTCCTTTGGAAAAAAAAAATGATATTAATCTCTTTTGAGTTAAGCTAATAATATTAAACCTTGCTAACTTATAAAGTTAAACATGAGTCCTTTAAGAAAATTTCAAGCAAAAACACAAGCAAAAAAACACCTAACGAACAAGTTTACCAAAAGAATATTTAGCACTTGGCCAAGTCAATATAGATAGATCTAAGCCAAAAAGTATCATTGGAATTCATTTTACTGTTAAGTTTAATTGATTTTCATTTTTTAAACCTGTTTTTTTTTTTGGGCACAGGTTTTGTTGTTTGCAAGCTATTTCTGTTGAAATGGATTTCATCCAGGATCTTAGTTTTAGTAACCATAATTTTGCAACCAAAAGATGATACTGTGATTTGGCAACCAAAAATGGAATCTCAAGCTAAAGAGCCACACAAGTTCTTGAGGAAATCTATCTTACCAAGTAAAATAAATTTATAATAAATGTGTTACACATCTTGTCTGTCTTGACGAGTTGTTCTTACTTCTTAGTCGACACAACCGTTCCTATATATTCATCCTCTGCATTCAAGTCAGCCAAGCTCTCTTCCACCTTCCTCCCTTATATTACAGACACACAGAAAATAGAAAGTATTCCATGGCTTCCCTTCTTCATCAGCCTGTAGCACCAGAAAATAACTCTAAAGTTGTAGAACTACAAACCAGTCTAGACTTTATTACTACATTTGAGAACACGGGGATCCAGCCAACAGATAGAAGCAAAGGCACTCAGAGGGATGATGAGGCGGTTTTCATGACATGGGAAGACTTGTGGGTGATTGTTGGAAGTGGAAAGAATAAAAAACCAATATTGCAGGGTCTGACTGGGTATGCCAAGCCAGGACAGCTTTTGGCCATAATGGGTCCTTCAGGATGCGGGAAAACCACACTCCTTGATGCTTTGGCAGGTTCCACTTTTTTATGACACATCTCTATATGAACTTCAAAGTAAATAATATGCTGGATGATGCTGTTCTTGTATTGCTTCCAATTTCCAAATGACGTTCAAGCATATTTTGGGCATTTTCAGTTTGGAATTTTCTGTATCTTGATGTTCAGTTCTCCTGTTTAGAGTAGTTTGGTAACTGATGTGAAAACTACAAAACGATCCTTCGCAAAAGAAGGACCATGCTATAGACATCAAGTTTGACATCACATGTTTTTTCCCTCTTGACGCTAAGGATTAAGGGAACTTAAGTGGAAGGAAACTAACTTTCTATCATTTGTTGAGTTGATTAATTGGTTTAAGACTTAAGCAGTTGTAACGCATGCTTTTAACTATTATCGCAGGAAGATTAGATTCAAACATGCAGCAAACAGGGAAGATTCTAATCAATGGAAACAGACAAGCACTAGCATATGGAACATCAGTAAGAAAATTACAAAAGCCATGTCCAAAAGGTTTAACAGTGTCACTAACCTCACTCCCTTCCCATGCAAACACAGGCATATGTCACCCAAGATGATGCTATGCTGTCAACTTTAACAGCCGGGGAAGCTTTATATTACTCATGCCAGCTCCAACTTCCAGATTCTATGTCCATTGAAGAGAAGAAGGAGAGAGCGGACTCTACACTCAGAGAAATGGGTCTACAAGATGCCATCAACACCAGGATTGGAGGGTGGACTTCAAGAGGCCTTAGCAGTGGACAAAAGAGAAGACTTAGCATTTGCATTGAGACTATAACACGCCCGAAACTTCTCTTCCTTGATGAACCAACTAGTGGTCTTGATAGTGCAGCTTCTTATTATGTTATGAGCAGAATTGCCAGTCTAAACATAAGGGATGGCATTGAAAGAACAATTGTAGCATCTATCCATCAGCCTAGCAGTGAAGTTTTTCAACTTTTCCACAATCTCTGCCTTCTGTCTTCTGGTGAAACAGTATATTTTGGCCCTGCATCTGAGGCAAATGAGGTCAGGAGCTAGAATCCTTATTTACATCATTAAATATTTCCAAAAAAGCACAAGAAAAGCTGATTTTAAATTGACTTCCGAAGCTCTGCTTTGATTTATTGTAGTTCTTCGCTTCAAATGGTTTTCCTTGCCCAAGCCTCTACAATCCTTCTGATCATTTCTTAAAGATCATAAACAAGGATTTTGAGCAGGTAAGCTAAGTTTTTTTTTACCCTTGCCTGAATTTACAATGAACCTACAGCACTACAGCACACTCAAGCCTTTTGTTTAATGCTAGAGAAACTTTTAATTTACTTTTATCATTTCCAGGATCCTGAAGAAGGGTTTGGTAAAAGAGTAACCACAGAAGAAGCGATTAATATCCTTGTGGAGTCCTACAAGTCATTTGAAATTCGCCAACAAATTCTGAAGGAAGTGGGAGAAATAAGCGAAAGTGTAAGTTTAGTGTTACATTCATAGCAAAAACCATAACGCAGCAAGGATGCACAATTTTTCAAAATTCAACCATCAACAAGACTGAAATCCAAGAACTACTAACTCCTAAATGAACCACAGGATTCTGATGCATTTGGGAAAAAGAGAACCCATGCTGCACTCGTTACTCAGTGCCTTGTTCTTATAAGAAGATCTTCCCTGCATATGTATCGTGACATAAGCAATTACTGGTTACGTCTTGCTGTGTATGTTGCAATAGCTATAAGTCTGGGTACCATATTCTATAACGTGGGCTCAAGTATTGAATCTATTCAGGTAAGAGAAGTAAAGCAACATTTATGTGTGGCTCTTAATGCACAAAGTTTGCTATTAATATCTTCCAGTAAACTGCAGGCTAGAGGATCGCTGCTCACATTTTTTACTTCAGTCCTTACTTTCATAACCCTTATCGGTGGATTCCCTCCATTTTTAGAGGAAATGAAGGTAAGTTTTGTTCTCATTGTCTAATTTTCAAAAGAAAAACATGTCTTAGTTTCAAAGCATTGCACTTTAAGCAGGTGAGTTAGTCTGCTTTCTAAGAAAGGTGGTATTTTCTCTTAATATTAACCTTAGTTTGACTCTTCAAAAAATAAAAAGAAAATCCTGAAGTACCAAAGTACCCTATAATCAACTGAAGAATAGATTTAATCCAGAGCAAAAGGCAAAGATTCAAATGCCAACAAAAAACAAAAGCAGTACACTTTTGCATTTGAGCTTCTATTACATGACCCTAATTACATTATCCTATAATGTGTTGTACTCACTTTATCACTTCTTCTTGTCGTCAAGTCAGGTCTTTAAACGAGAGAGGTTGAATGGACACTATGGTGTTACTGCTTTTCTGATTGGCAACACATTATCTGCTATTCCATACATGCTACTGATATCTCTGATACCTGGAGGAATAGTTTATTGCCTTTCTGGCCTGCACAAAGGACTGGAGCAATTTTTGTACCTGACGTCTGTGTTGTTTGCCACTGTTATGTCTGTTGAGAGCCTCATGATGGTTGTTGGGAGCTTCTTCCCCAATTTCATAATGGGGATGATCATTGTTGGTGGAATTCAAGGAGTCATGATATTACTTGGTGGTTTCTATAGATTGCCAAACGATCTCCCCAAGCCATTTTGGAGATACCCTTTATATTATGCTTCATTCCACAAGTATGCCTTCCAAGGATTGTTCAAGAATGAGTTTGAAGGTTTAACATTTGCCACTGATCATGATGGAGGCAGCAAAACCACTAGTGGCAGAGAAATTCTGACAAACACGTGGCAAGTGGAAATGGGCTACTCTAAGTGGGTTGATCTTGCAATCCTGCTTGGAATGATTGTTCTATATCGGCTTCTGTTCTTGGCCATCACTAAGACCAAGGAGAATGCAAAGCCTATGGTTGCAGCTATCTGTTGTTCCCCAAGCAAAATCATGGTGACCCGAAGAAATTAGCACAAGAAGACATCCAATGTCACATTTTAAGGTAAAAAAACAATAGGTTGGTCAGAGGTAGCGCATGTGTTTCGGTTTGATTCTTCCTAAATTATGTAAGATATTGTTTGGACATGTCAAATTCCTACTGCAAGGGAGCATACAACCAAGAACTCATCAAGCAGTCACAATTTGTAATTATTGATATGGGCAAATTAATTACAAGTCAAGACAAGTGTGTCAAAGATATCTGACATACTTATATGTCTATGTATAAATACCTTGATCAACATTTTTTTTTTATATATATTTGTCCAAACCCATACGAGAATTTCTTCCATGAAACCCAACCCAGGCCTCATTCTTCAATCAATCGGCACCCAGTGTAGCAGTTGGAAGACATACATTCGAACACCGTTTTTAACATTTCTATTTCCTACTTCCCAAATCGCTACCACTATATGGAGACAATGGATATTTGACATGGACCGCATTTAATTTAAACCTAACTAATAAGCACGTTTTCCAAATTTTAAAAATAAGAAATAATAACATTTAATAAGCGGTATATATGTCCAATTTTTAACTTGACAACCCTTATAAGGTTAGTAGGTTACTTTACCCATCTTTGAAATTTGTTTTTTTGGGAGGAGGGGGGATTTTCATTTCATATAGGCATCTTGAGCCTGTGATACTTATTCATTACGAATAACTAATTTTTTTAATCTTTTCAAATTAGTCAATTAAGTCTTATATTATATTTAATTAAAATAAAATTTGGATTGACGCTTGTAACACACTGCATTACATAAGAAAAGAGGATGATACTTCTAAATATTGTTAATTACCCCCCCAAAACTATTTTTTTCATTGACACTAGTATCCTTTTATTAGAGGCATTGTTGGATATTAAATATGTACATTTTTTTTAGAGCGGATTTAAACCTTAGCATGTTATGTCATAAGAAACTAATTTATTCCGCTAGACTAAAGATTTGTTGGTCTAAATATATATAAATATACATAGACACACAACTAAATCATGGGCTTAGGACAAGGCCCATGGGCTCATTAGGTATTCCAGCAACCAACACATGAATCAACGAATTAATAAGGAAGTCTTTGGATAAAATCAAGATCATGATCTTAAAAGTACTTTTACGATATACGAAGTAAATATGTAGATGAATTTATCTCGATTTGTGAAAATGTACTTTTTAAGGAAGCCAAACACCCCTTAAATGTTTATCAATATATCTAAAATGATAAAATGTTACACTGTTAATAAATCATAAATAATATAATATATCTAAAGTTCCATGTAAATAGTGGGACTCCAATTAAGTTATAATGACCTTATCAATATAATTTGAGTAATCCAATGCTACCATTTTTGTGTGTGCCAGAAATGCTATTGCTACCACTCTAATAGGAGGCAAAATATGTTGATCAAAACGAGGGAGTTTTGGACCATAACCAATTACTTCTTTAATTCTTAATATAAAACCTATTTAACTAATTTGATTAGATTAAGAAAGTTAGATAAGGTAGTTAATTATAAGAAATATGACATGTTTTTCTTAAAATACCAAAATCATTTTTTTTAATATCTCATCTCCCTTTTCTATTTATTATGGTTGAGGGAATATCTATAGAAATAATTTAGAAAAAATTGATAAATATGAGAAGTAGCTCTTATTATTAGGACCAAAATTAATTCAACAATTAGGTTTTATATTAAGAACCGGATGAGTATTGCCTATTAACACGAAGATGTTCAATATTGAAATGATTAGATATTCCCTCTATTATGCTAAACGTTTCTGCCAACAATAATTGACTTAATTAATACCTCTTCCGATTTTAAATATAGGAGTCAATTAGTAGGTTTATTTTGATTTTAAATATAAAATTTTAATTTATCTTGTCTCTCAAGTTTCTAATTTGTTTTTAAAATTATACATATTAAATGCATATGTTAAAGGAGTTTCTATATTAAGAGGTGAGTTTAATGCAAATAATTAAGAAAAGGTATTCTCAAAAACTCAACACACATTTTTCAATGAATAATTAATTTAAATAATTTTTTTAATCTCTGTAAATTAATTTCATACCTCCTATACTAGGGACAGGAGAGTACTCCTTTCACTCCTGAAGATGGAAACTAAGTACTCTTTTAGTTTTATTCATAAGGTACTTCCAACATATTTTACACAGATTAAGAAAAATATTAAATTACATTAATTCTTCATTAAAATATAGTAACTTTTTAACTTTACCCCTATTTAATATATATACTTTTAAAAAAAAACTATCTACACTATAATAAATGAAGAACAATATTATACATTCATGGTAAAAATATAATAAAATGACTTATAAATAGGATAAAAAAAAAAACTTTTCCCTTTACCCTATAAATAGGACCAGAGGAGTAACTAATTTTTAGAGGTTAAAAAATTAATTAAGTTAGTTATGTATAAAAAGTTGTACGTTAATTTTTGAAAAAAAAAATACTTTTTTTAAGTATTTACATTAGAACTATCTCTTAATGAAAATATTAATGAATAGGGATAGCATGAGAAAAAAAATTATATATTTAGAAGATAAGTGAATTGAAATCTTATATTTAGAAGTAAAATAAACCTCCTAATTAACTCTTACATTTAGAATCTCATTATAAAACATGATAGATGCCGAACTTGAATAATCCATATTATAATCTCTCTCTCTCTTCTTTTTTTTTTTTTTTGCTATAATCGTCCATACTATAATTGAATGACCAAAATTTATTGTTATTTTATTTTTATTTTTTTAACCTACAAAGATATGATGTTGAAAGTCAAATAATGAAACCTTATCTAACCCACCTAAACGTTCATAAATTAAAGAAACCCTCTCTCATATTTATACGTCACTCGTAGATATTGTCATAATATACAAATTTTGAAGATTCAGCATTTCTATTTCTAAGAAAAATTAATGACCAATAGATGAATAGAAAAATCGTAACATCATAAAATGAGGCCCAAATTATTATATAATACCAATCTGAAAAATATGCAAGTTAACAACTTAAGAATAAATTATACTCGTAGTTAATTTCATTGCAGCCTAAAGAAGAGAAAATGACACAAAAATAATACTTAAACTTGGAAATGTCAAAATAGTCACCTGAATTTGCAAAATTCCAATTTAGTCACAAGTGAACAATTGGGCATTTACAAATTTACTGAAATGACCATATTGTCCTTTATTTTATTTATTGTTTTTAAAAAACCAAAATCCCCATTAGCCGGCCAGTCACTGGAGGTCCGAAGCTAGCAACGGAGGCTATCACCGGAGCTCCGGTGACTGGCCAACAATTGGTCATCGTAGCTTCGGTGGCCAGAAACAAATTTTTTTAAAATTTTTTTATAATTTCGGTATAACGGTTAACAATTTTTGTAATGTTATTAACAATTTCAGTATAGCAGTTAATAATAGATTTTTCAGACAATTCAACAATAGGTTGCCAGAGCTTTAGCGATTGATAAACCATATTTTTAATATGTTTAAAATGTGCATTTTGGGCTATTTTAGGGAATTGATTAGATAATATTTGCATTATTGCTGAAATAATATGTTAATACACATGGATTGAGAATATGATCAAATATAATATTTTATTAGTGTTTTGAATGAATTTTCAGATTGGAAATTATTTTCTGGATTTTATTTGAATTAATTACGGGGGCAAAATGGGAAAGAGATTTAATTCTGGGACTGAAGAAATGGCAAGATGATTTTGGGCCAGGAACAACAGATATAAGCTCAGGCCCAGCCCAAGTGAAAGAGAAGGGAATTCTTGAATAATGAAGTGCTGCATTTTGAAGGAATCAAAGAAAAAGGAAATTCTGTCAAGGACCGTTAGAAGAGGCTGGGGAAAAGGGAGCTCATCGTCATTTTCACCATAGATTGAGTACCCTAGAAGCACAGCGAGATCTCTCTCAATTCTTGACAGCTTCGTCTGGATTTCACCGTCTCTCTCTCCATCTCATTTTCTCCCTTTGAACTCTCGCCATCACAATCATTCATTTTCATTCCTCTGCATCACTGATTCAATGGCCGACCACCCTATGGAGCTCAGTAGAGTCCCTGTGATGATGAGAGGCTAATCATTGTGATTCTCCTAGAAGTCAAACCGAGGTAGAGTCTTTGCATCTAACAGGGAGTTTCTCTAAGATTCGTTGTTCTGTTTTGCTTTATATACTTGGATTGTATCAGTGTATTCATTCGGATTGTGGCTCCGAGATTGCTATAGCAGTGCTATGGTTTAGAACATTGATTTGAGAACTAAATTTAGCAATTCCATTTGTAATAGTTCTGTTGAACGATTGTATTCTCTGATTAAGACTAAGAGTGATCTTGGTTGCTGAGTCGAGTTGAGTTAGTTTTTGTGATTAATCTAATTTACATTCAAGGTAATGTGCAATTGCAATTGCTAAAGAGAATTTGGTTTTGCTAAGCTATTCTGTTCTACCAAATGAGTAACCTACTAGTAGACTGTTAAAACCTTGTCTCGGTCGAGTGGTTTAAAAGTCTAATTGTAAGAGAATTAAGCAGTGGTTGGGTTCGCACAATGACTTTGGCTGAGGAACTTAATGATCATAATTGGACTAGGAAGGCGAGGCATAGCTTCCAGGGAAAACACTTCATTCGTATTTGATATCCTATCACTCATTTTTCATCATCTCATCCAGATAAATCGGGAATTCATAAAGATCTATTCTGCAATTTTAAACCAAAAGATTAAACTGAATGATTGTCCTTTTGCTTGCAACTTCAATTTGTTAATTGGTGGATTACTTGGGAATTAAGAAATAAAAAGGCTTCTTCGTGAATCGACCTAGGTTAGGCTACTATTCTATATTTTAGCTTAATTTTAGTTTCTTTGAAGAGCCCCTATGGCAAGGCTTTTTTAGTAGTTGGAACCAATTTTTTTTAAAAAAATTTTCAACTTTAGTATAACAGTTAATAACTTTTGTAATGTTATTAACAACTTTAGTATAGCAATTAACAATAGGTTTTTGAATTTATTAACAGCATTACTGAAGCTGTAAAAATGTTATTTTTTAAATTTTCTGGAAAATCTGTTGTTAACTGCTATAATGAAGTTGTTAATAGCGTTACAAAAGTTGTTAACCGTTATACTGAAATTGTAAAAATTTTCAAAAAAATTGTTTCCTGCCACCGGAGCTCCAGCAACCAATTGTTGAATTTCCCAAAAAACCTGTTATTAACTGCTGTACTGAAGTTGTTAATACCGTTACAAAAGTTGTTAAATGTTATACTGAAGTTGTAAAAATTTTCAAAAAATTTGTTTATGACCATTGAAGCTCCGGTGACCAATTGTCGGCTAGTCACTAGAGCTCCGGTGATGGCTATCGCCGCAGGTGCCGAAGCTCCGACGATAGGCCGACAATTGGTCGCTGGAGCTCCGGTGACAGGAAACAATTTGGTTTTTTAAAAATAATAAATAAAATAAAGGGCAATATGATCATTTCAGCAAATTTATAAAATGCCAAATTGTTCACTTGTGACTAAATTGAGATCTTGAAAATTCATGTGACCATTTTGATATTTCTAAGTTCAAGTATAATTTTTGTGTCATTTTCCCCCTAAAAAATTATTGTTCCTTCAGTTTACAGAAACAGGCATTAATTAATTTTATTTTTCGCAAGATAATAACTTAAGAATATATTATAAGTATAACTATATTAAAAAAAATTTTGATCCTTTAAATTTGTCCTTATTTTGTTCAAATGTAAAAAAAAATTACTTAATTATCGTGCCCTTGTATAAGATACTCATGTTCTGGTTTTATCTCTTGTTAAAATCCCTCATTCCAACCAAAATATTATTCAAGTCAAAAAAACGAAAATATTATTAATCATTTAATCCTCCAATCTTAAAATGTAAAAACCAAATAATTAAATTATAAAAATTAGTTATTTATAAAAACAATATGGTAATTTTTTGAAATATTTATTTAATAATTTGCATTAGTAACTGCCCATAAAACAACTCTATAAGAAGTGCAACTAATAAGAATAATGTGGAGAACAAATGAACAATTAGAAATTTAAAAGACAAATTCAATTGAAACCTTACATTTAAGAACAAAGCAAACAAGTCCCATTATTTTTATACTTAGGATCGAAAGAATATTATTTATCCAAAATATTCCATTTGAATTACTGCTCTTGGTTTTTAATATAAGATTTAGTTGATTAATTGGGAGAGATTAAGAAATTGATTAAATTACTTGAAAATAACATATGCTGTATGATCTCTCTAAAATACTTATATGTATTATTAGATTATATATCAATTTATAAGTGAATCAAATTAATTTAAAGAAAAACGATAAATATAAATACTTTAAAACAATTTAGTAACTTTTTTAATCTTCATAAACTACTACTAATCATCTGGGCTTTATATTAAGTATTAGTATTTCAAATCTAAGATACTCTGCTTGACTCCATGTGGCATGTAGATGAATACAGACAAACATCGTATGAGGAAACCCTTTTTGATTCTACGAGACACTGAGTATTCTCAGAACATATATCTGCAAGTTTTTTAAAAGGGAGAATCAATCCACTCTGAGAATTCAACAGTAGAAAATCTTTGAGTGATGATCCTAAGTTAAATGTTTCGTTTACTGGAAAACAAAGAATTGGCACAAAAAGACATAAGAGGGATCTGCATGGGGTCTATCATTTAGGAGCATTTGGATGGGAAGATTGTTGAGAAGTCCACATCATATTTTTGTTGTGTTGGTCTTGCACCAACACTGTGTCCAAAAGTATTTGAGCATCATTATTGGACTCATCCATTGCTGTTCTTTCAAGTTGTAGCCTCATGCATGCATCCTATCACACACACACGCATGCTTGAGTACTAAAATTACAATAACTGAACCCTGTCTAACACAATCCTGTTCAATGATTTGAGTCATCTTACTCTGTGAAGTTTAAAGTATGAATGAAACATAGAGGAGGAAATATATGACAATGAAATCTTTAGAGTTATACTATTGGAATATTTGTATTCCATTGGTGTTTGGGAGAGTCTTGAGGTAGGTCATCTGCTAAAGTTGTGGAAGCAACTTCTTGCAAAACAACAACAATAATAGCCACTAGTTGTGGTTGGATCTAACGAAGTGGGCTAATCTCGTATATTGTGACTAATTAAGGTTCAATTCTCAAGAAAAAATATTCAAATTTAGTGATTGATAGTGTTTCAAATAAGATTACCTCAAATATGAGGATATCTAAATATAGCAACAACAACAAAAAACAATAGCTTTACTCCACTCGATGAGATTGACTACATAAACCTTACATGACGCTTTTGTGTCCTATCAATCCAGAGTGAATATGACAATCTTGCAAGAGTGCATGGTAAAACCGTGGACAATAATGAGGTGTTTACAAAATGTCAAATATTTTCATTCTCATCTCAATGTAAAATCACTTTTTTTTTCTCAATACAATTGTCAGTTTCAGGAGTCATGTTTTAAATGGAAAAATCATAAAAAAGACCGTCAAAATAGAAAAATTACAAATAAGGACCTGTTACAATATTAATGTGTTTTGACAATAACAGTATATGTTTTAACAACTTTTGTGAACGGTCCTTGTGTGCAATTTTTTAATTTTGCTGGTCATTTTTTGCAATTTTCCCTACTTTAAATGGCCAAACCTTGTGCATCATAGTGATGCTCCATTAGGTGGCCATGCAAGGATGTAGACTTCAAATTTCATAGTTAAGCCAGATAAAGCCATGACTTTCAATTAGTAATCTCTCATGTCCTTTTTATAAGTTCCAATCTTTTTTTTTTTTAATGTGCCTGGTTCTTTCTATAAACTATGCTACATAGATGTCTCAACATTTAATGCATTTTATAATAAGAACCGGAGGGAGTGGCCACCAAATACTAGATATTTATATCAAAAGAAAGATGTCTTAATATTGTTGATCAGATAATTCCCAAGAGGCTGAATGTATCATGAGAGAGTAGCCACGTGTGACATACCAAAAGAGACTCTTAATAGTACAAGAAGATTTTTTAGACGGTAAGAAGGAGAGTGGTCAATGCATCATATCCTCGATCTGTATCAATGGGAAAGACTTCAGTTTTGAGTGAAACTCTTCGTAGTTGTGCTTTTATTTTGTACTTTACCAACGTTGTCAAAATTTGGTTTAGGCATCTGTTGGGACTTGGTTGTTGCATATCTTCAATTTCGTTATGCAGTTACGTGGAATAGGAACATGTTACGTGTTCAGTAACTGTTCCGGTTTTCCCCCTCTTGTGATTGGTGTGATTTTTCCTTGTTTGGCAGTTACCAGGTGGCTATATCTGACTGGGAACAAGGAATAATCATGCCGTCAAATCTGGGTACCATTTCATCTCACGGAGCTTTCATATATATCAGAATGATTAAAGATTTATTCAAGGAGAAAAAAAAAATCATATATGAAATTAGATCCCAACAAGCTTATTAGAACTAGAGTAAGGCTCAGGGCTCAATAATGTTGTATGCTTATCAGCTTATACCACCTCAAGTGTTTAATATAAGAACCAGTTAACTAATTTGGAAAAATTAAGGAAGCTGCTAAATTACTTTAAAATATTTATATTCATTGTTCTTTTCCAAACTACTTTGTCTCACTTATAAATTGATATATAATCTAATTTTACAAAGATCATGTAATATATGCTATATTTAAGTAATTTATTAACTTCTTTAATCTTCCCAAATTAGTCAATTGGGTCTTATATTAAAAACCGAAAGTAGTATTTATTTATCTATCAACAAAATGTTTCCATATCACTTTAAAGATCATTAGTCACTCCAAAGCAAACTATTAGAATTGGGATTTTTTTGCTTGGACATCACACCATTCCAAGCCAGCCTTATAAAGCTATTCTCAACTTGAAAATAGACCTAGACGCGTGTATGGTTTGAGCAAAGCCACCACGCCAAACCAAAAAGTATAATTGTTTTTTTAAAAAAACTAAACACACACACACACACATATATACTCATTTTATATACATATTTTCTCTTTAATATGTGTACATCCTTTCCTATCTCATGCATCATACAACTTGTAGTTAATAATGCAGTTTGGGAATTATTGGAATCACAAGGCTATTCTTGTACAAGGCGAATCATGAACACTGTCTCATTCAATATATGTGATAGGCCATTATGGAGTGAACTTGCTTTATCATTATGCATCTCAGCTTTGTCCGACATCAGATCCTGAAGCTCAGATGAAAACGATTGAGGAGGGTGAGGGTCCATATATATCATTCCTTCTTTTAAAAAAATGATATTCATCTCTTTAAAGTTAAGCTAATAATATTAAATCTTACTAACTTACAAAATTAAAAATAAATCTTTTAAGAAAATTCCAAGCAAGAACACAAGCAACAAAACAACTAACGCACAAGTTTACCAAAAGAAGTTTTAGCACATGACCCAAGTCAATATAGATAGATCTAAGCTAAACAGTATCATTGGATTTCCTTTTACTGTTAATTTTAATTGATTTTCATTTTTTAAACTTGTTTTTGGGCACAGGTTATGTTGTTTGCAAGATATTTCTGTCGAAATGGATTTCATCCAGGATCTTGGTTCTGGTAATCATAATTTTGCAATAAAAAGATGATAATATGATTTAGCAACCAAAAATGGAATCTCAAAATAAAGAGACACAAGTTCTCGAGGAAATCTATCTTATCAAGTAAAATAAATTTATAATAGATGTGTTACACATCTTGTCCATCTTGACTAGTTGTTCTTAGTCGACACAACTGTTCCTATAAATTCATCCTCTGCAATTCAAGTCGGCCAAGTTCTCTTCCACCTTCCTCCCTTATTACAGACACAGAAAATAGAAAATATTCCATGGCTTCCCTTCTTCATCCACCTGTAGCACCAGATAATAACTCTAAAGTTGTAGAACTACAAACCAGTCTAGAGTTTATTACTACATTTGAGAACATGGTGATCCAGCCAACAGATAGAAGCAAAGGTACTCAGAGAGAGGATGAGGGGGTTTTCACGACATGGGAAGACTTGTGGGTGACTGTTGGAAGCGGAAAGAGTAAAAAACCAATATTGCAGGGTTTGACTGGGTATGCCAAGCCAGGACAGCTTTTGGCCGTAATGGGTCCTTCAGGATGCGGCAAAACCACACTCCTTGATGCTTTAGCAGGTTCCACTTTTTTATGACACACCCCTATATGAATCTCAAAGTAAATAATATACTGGATGATACTGTTTTTGTATTGCTTCCAATTTCCAAATGACGTTCAAGCATATTTTGGGCATTTTCAGTTTGGAATTATCTTTATCTTGATGTTCAGTTCTCCTGTTTAGAGTAGTTTGATAACTGATGTGAAAACTACAAAATAATCCTGCGCAAAAGATGGACCATGCTATAGAGATCAAGTTTGAAGGTGTTTATTAGTATCACATGTTTTTTCTCTTGATACTAAGGATTAAAGGGAAATTAAGTGTAAGGGAACTAACTTTCTGTCATTTGCTGAGTTGATTAATTGGCTTAAGACTTGAGCAGTTGTAATGCATGCTATTAACCATTATCGCAGGAAGATTAGATTCAAACATGCAGCAAACAGGGAAGATTCTAATCAATGGACACAGACAAGCACTCGCATATGGAACATCAGTAAGAAAATTCCGAAAGCTATGTCCAAAAGATTTAAGTAAGAGTGTCACTGACCTCACTCCCTCCCCCTGCAAAAACAGGCATATGTCACCCAAGATGATGCTATGTTGTCAACTTTAACAGCCGGGGAAGCTTTATATTATTCATGCCAGCTCCAACTTCCAGATTCAATGTCCATGGAAGAGAAGAAGGAGAGAGCGGATTCTACACTCAGAGAAATGGGTCTCCAAGATGCCATCAACACAAGGATTGGAAGGGGGACTTCAAAAGGCCTTAGCAGTGGACAAAAGAGAAGACTTAGCATTTGCATTGAGATTATAACACGCCCGAAACTTCTATTCCTCGATGAACCAACTAGTGGTCTTGATAGTGCAGCTTCTTATTATGTTATGAGCAGAATTGCCAGTCTAAACATAAGGGATGGCATTGAAAGAACAATTGTAGCATCTATCCATCAGCCTAGCAGTGAAGTTTTTCAACTTTTCCATAATCTCTGCCTTCTGTCTTCTGGTGAAACAGTATATTTTGGCCCTGCATCTGAGGCAAATGAGGTCAGAAACTAGAATCCTTATTTACATCATTAAATATTTCCAAATAAGCACGAGAAAAGCTAATTTTGAGTTAACTTCCGAAACTCTGCTTGATTTATTGTAGTTTTTTGCTTCAAATGGTTTTGCTTGCCCAAGTCTCTACAACCCTTCTGATCATTTCTTAAAGATCATAAACAAGGATTTTGAGCAGGTAAGCTTTCTACCCTTGCTTGAATTTAAAATGAAACCTACAGCAGCACACTCAAACCTTTTGGATGATGCTAGAGAAAACATGAATTTACTTTTATCATTTCCAGGATCCTGAAGAAGGGTTTGGTAAAAGAGTAACCACAGAAGAAGCGATTAATATCCTTGTGGAGTCCTACAAGTCATTTGAAATTCGCAAACAAATTCTGAAGGAAGTGGAAGACATAAGCAAAAGTGTAAGTTTAGTGTTACATTCATAGCAAAAACCATCAAACAGCAAGGATGCATAATTTTTCAAAATTCAACCACCAACAAGACTGAAATCCAAGAAATACTAACTTCTAAATAAACTACAGGATTCTGATGCAATTGGGAAAAAGAGAACCCACGCTGCATTCGTTACCCAGTGCCTTGTTCTTATAAGAAGATCTTCCCTGCATATGTACCGGGACATAAGCAATTACTGGTTACGTCTTGCTGTGTATGTTGCAATAGCTACAAGTCTGGGTACTATATTCTATAACGTGGGCTCAAGTATTGAATCTATTCAGGTTAGAGAAGTAAAGCAATACATTTATGTGTGGCTCTTAATGCACAAAGTTTGCTATTAATATCTTCCAATGCACTCCAGGCTAGAGGATCGCTGCTCACATTTTTTATTTCAGTCCTCACTTTCATAACCCTTATCGGTGGATTCCCTCCATTTTTAGAGGAAATGAAGGTAATGTTTTGTTCTCATTAATCTTTGAAAGAAAAAATTAAACGTGTCTTAGTTTCAAAGCATTGCACTTTAACCAGATGAGTTAGTCTGCTTTCTAAGAAAGGTGGTATTTTCTCTTAATATTAACCTCAGTTTGACTCATCAAAAAAAAAAAAAAAAATCCTAAAGTATCCTATAATCAACTGAAGAAGAGATTTAATCCAGAGCAAAAGGCAAAGATCCAAATGCCAACAAAAACCAAAAGCAGTACACTTTTGCATTTGAGCTTCTATTACATGACCGTAAATACATTATCCTATAAGTGTTGTACTCACTTTATCACTTCTTCTCGTCGTCGTGTCAGGTATTTAAACGAGAGAGGTTGGACGGACACTATGGTGTTACTGGTTTTCTGATTGGCAACACATTATCTGCTATTCCATACATGCTACTGATATCTCTGATACCTGGAGGAATAGTTTATTGCCTTTCTGGCCTGCACAAAGGACTTGAACACTTTTTGTACCTGACTTCTGTGTTGTTTGCCACTGTTATGTCTGTTGAGAGCCTCATGATGGTTGTTGGGAGCTTCTTATCCAATTTCATAATGGGGATGATCATTGTTGGTGGAGTTCAAGGAGTCATGATATTACTTGGTGGTTTCTATAGACTGCCAAACAAACTCCCCAAACCATTTTGGAGATACCCTTTATATTATGTTTCATTCCACAAGTATGCCGTCCAAGGGTTGTTCAAGAATGAATTTGAAGGTTTAACATTTGCCAATGATCATGATGGAGACAGCAAAACCACTACTGGCAGGGAAATTCTGACAAACACATGGCAAGTGGAAATGGGCTACTCTAAGTGGGTTGATCTTGCAATCCTGCTTGGAATGATTGTTCTATATCGGCTTCTATTCCTGGCCATCACTAAGACCAAGGAGAATGCAAAGCCTATGGTTGCAGCTATTGGTTGTCCCCCAAGCAAAATCATGGTGACCCGCAGAGATTAGCAATTAGACACCCAATGTCACATTTTAAGGTAAAAAACAATAGGTTGGTCAGGGGTAGCGCGTGTGTTAGTGTTATTTTCTTCCTAAATTATCTAAGATATTGTTTGGACATGTCAAATTCCAACTGCAAGGGAGCAAACAACCAAGAAATTCTCAAGCAGTCACAATTTGTAAATATCTATGGGGAAAGTTAACTATAAGTCAACATTAGTGTGTCAAAAACTTCTGATATACTTATATGTCTATATATAAATACCTTGATCAACATTTTGTTTTATATATATTCTCCAAACCTGTATGAGAATTTCTTCCATAAAACCCACCCCAGCCGGCATTCTCCAATCAATCAGCACTCAGTGTAGCAGTTAGAAGACATACATTCAAACACCGTTATTAACATTTCGATTTCCTACTTCCCAAATCGCAACCATTGCCTATAACTTGATAAAACCCGCAGTTACTGTCAAGGAGTTGGACAAAACACAACTTCATAACTATTTGCAAATTACAAATAACAAATGACGATAGCCAATGAGAATACAATATAGCGAATTTATAACAATCTCATCATTAATGCATTATTTATTCTTTTACTAGCAACACAACAACTTTTAGAAGAAGACAAGATCATGAAGCGGAACTCACACTTGAGGGAACGGCATGGAATGGCCAACTCAAATGCTGCATTCCGTTGTCTGGGTAACGAGCTGTTGGGTTCTACCCTTAAACTAGGGGCAAGGAAGAAGGAACCAGAACTGCCAGTGAAGAATGTCATCAAATTATGCCTGATACTTCAATTCTTTATTTCCGTTTTTACATAATATTATGATTATGATATGATAAACAGTCTTCAAACTAATTAAACTAATCAGAAAATTAATTAAAATTCATACAAAATTATATATAGCTGGACGCAAATTGGATACATTGACCTTATGTGCTTTTCCTTTTCCTTCACTTTCGCATGGCCGGTTACGGTCAGATGCAGATGGCAATCAAGGCACCAAGACGCCGAACACGCGCGGCGCAGAACCTCTCCATTGAAACTCCTCTCCACTTACCCTCCATTTAATTAAATCGCAGCGTTTAGGATGAAAAACAGACAGGGCAATTTTCTCTTTTCAATCTAGAGTCGTGCGTTGCAAATTAATTTCAATCTCCCCGTATTTTTCCAGGTGAGCGGGAAATTCATAGTTTTGCCTCCGAAAACCTTCGCAGGTCGTACGTGGGAAGAAATTGTCGAAGGAAGAAGGGCGTTTGCTGGTTCTCACTTGTATTCGTTGGCTGCTTTCTTCACTGGGCATATACCTCTGTTTTATACGTCGCACTTTAAACAAGTGCACCTTTAGGAAAGTGAATAAATATGATGCAGAACATGCTGGAATCTACTTTATAAACACTTCAAATACAAATAACAAAGCTTGCTATAGAATTGTACATTATATAATGATTCATGCCCCAAACCAACAAAGGCAAGTTGATCACCAAAAACCAAAGCTCATGCTGGATTTTAACCAGGTTTGTAGTCTTTATCTGGTTGTCGATGTTTCTAGAAGAGTCATGAAAAAATGGTAGAAGGAAAAATCCTCACCTCAATCACTTTCCGAAATCTCTATTTGAACGAACTCTGATGTTATCCTGAATAATTCAACCATCTGGTGCCTTATCATGCTGTGGTAGATTCTCTTATGACTTTGTTATTGTGAAGATTTAGGCGCTCAACTTCTGCTCAATTGTGCTTGCTGAGGCGACCGCGGGCGACAACAAGAGGACGGTGATAGAGAATCCGGAGGTTCAGCGCCGCGCCGAACCGCACTAAATGCCTGGCAGCACAACTGCACCGGCCTAAGGGGTGTTTGGCACCCTAAAAATGTTTTTCCGAAACATTTTTTTTATAAATCAAGATAAATTTCTTCATATTTTTATTTTATATATCATAAAAATATTTTTAAAGGGTTACTTCTAATAAAATAACACACTCTTCAAATTTAACGGCTGATACTATCCACGTGTTTAAATTTAAATATTATGTAAATCCAATAATGTCCCATAATTTCTAGGGAGTATATTTTTTATTTAGAAATCATTTTTAATATGTTTCACAATATCTAATTTATAAATATTACGAATAATCACCTAAGCTTTCAAAATTAATGCAAATAAAATGTCAAAATATTGTTCCAACTTTCAAAACTAATACAAATCAAACATTAAATACTAATGATGTATAAAAAGAAAGCTTAAACACTAATAACTTGTTGTCAAAACTAGGAGGAAAAAAAAAAGAACTAAACAAAACAGACAAATCAAAACATAAAAACAAATCAGTTAAAAATTAGCAATATCAACGTGATTATCATTTTCATATTGTTTTTACGTTATGTGCACTCTAGGCTTTGTCTCTGCTCCTACTGCTTACAATCTTTTGGCTTTTATTCATGACTTTGATATTAACCCATTTTTGAAGTTATATTCATATATATGTGAACATATTATTATATATACACGTGTAAAAAAACAGATGTAGCGTACTGTGCTATTTAGTTTAGACTCGTGAACATGGCAGTGTACGCGCGATTCTTTTTTTGGGAGGTCATAGAGCATAAAAAGCGCAATAAAAAACATGACTCAAAATATTTAAGTGAGTTCCCACGTAAAGCCAAGCTCAAACATCTGATCAAAGGCATGCTCTTAGGTACATATGTGATTTATTTTTCAATTTATAAATTTATCAAATAAATTGGTTTGCTTTGTTTAGAGCTTTCACTTAAAAAAGAAATCATATTTTAATAACTTTTTAGGTTTTCAACGACCTGTGTTATACGACACCTGTTTTTTTTTTTTTTGGGACTTCAACACAGACATTGAAAATTCTTTATCTTGCGAATGAGTTTTTGAACAATTGCAATGAGCATGAAAGGTCATCTGCTCGAAAATCAATTACTTGATAACGATTATGGAGTATGCTGCCTTGTGATGGGACAAGATGGATTCATTGTTTTTCCACTTTTCCCCACTCAAAGTCATGGGTCTTGAGGGTACTATCAAAGATCAGTATAATAATCACCGCGCACTTGGATTAACTGGTTAGGAGGTTGTTCCAGCTTAACTAAAGGTCACGGGTTCGATTCTTTGGACACACAACAGTGCAGGTGGTAGGGTAGCCGCCCATTTGGGTCCTTCAACTCCCAATTCGGATTAGTCTGGTTTGTAATTAAATAGACTCAGATGGGTTGTCCGTTCCTGAGAGGTTGGCCAGGATACCGAGTAAAGAAATTCAAAAAAAAAAAAGGAAAAAAGATTGGTATAATAAGTTTGTTTGTGACCTTGTGAGTTGTATCAAAGTCATGGATGCATTGTTTTTTCAGTCTTTCCCATTTATGTTTTCATTATTATTGTTATTATTTAAATTTAAAGTAAAGCATGTAACTGGTTTTGTAGCCAAGTTTTTTTTCCCCCCTCTAAATTGAGAGGCTCGCACAAGAAATAATAATAATTAATGATTAGTGAGTAATAATGATATTAACAAAGCTCAGTATAATTGGTAGATGACTGGATCTCTCAAACACAAAAAAAGAACAATAATGATAAATTACTTCAAAAATTTATCAAGTCTTGATTATAAAAAAAATAAGTGGGTTTAAATGAATTGGCTGGCCTTTTTTTTTTTGCTTTTGCTGTGATAATGGGCTGGCTCTTTATTACAAATTGATCCTTTTACTCTTGAGCAACCCCTAAAATACGATATTATCTTCCAATTAAAAGGTGTGAACGGCCTGTCTACGTGGGAATTAGCACCGGTCCTTCAAGGTTAGCGGGTTTAAAAAGGTTGGCTTTTCAGGACTGAAATTTTAAAAATACTCCAATTTGCTAGGCCTGACCCTTAAGCTACAGGGTTCAGGGCCGACCCGCGGGCTTTTGGTCCGTTTAAGAAAAAAATGCTATTTTTTATATTTCTCATATTTTTTTATAAAAAATAAAAATAAACCAATGAAATTGTTAATAAAAGACATAAATATGAATAAAATTAAGTCACAAATACAAAATATCATCATATATAAATATCTATCAACATCTAAGAACATTTAAAACATTCATTAACAAGCTAACAACATACAAAAGTTTTATCTCTAATGCAATTTTGCATAAATAAACACTATCATTAATCTTTTGAAACTTCTTCATGACTATAATCAATTACTCTTCTTCATAAATATAATTTTCTTTCGTAACAAAAATATCAAGTTTTTCTTCTTTATAAGAATTTTATTTTTAAATTTTGCAATCTAACTATTATTTTACTTTAATGTGCGAAATATTATTGTTGAAACTCATGAATTTCTAATTCAAATTATAGAATCACAAGTTATATAAGTATAAAAATACTCTATTATCAAATATATATATATAATTTAAAAATATCAACACATATAATATAAATCAAATCATTATTAAAGTCCAAATTAACCCATTTTTTAAAAATTTAATTAGATAAATTATTGTCTAAAACTAAATAAGTCAAATCATTTTGTAAAATTTAATTTTAAAATGATAATAATAACTAAATATTTGAAATATTATTAACAATATAAAAAATTAATAATATTAGAATTATATAAAAAAATTTAAAAAAATATAAAATAGCCTAAACGGGCCGGCCCTCGGCCCTCGGCCCTCCAAGACCGGTCCTTTTAAGCCCTCGACTCTCCATGGCTTATTTTCCATTTGAGGGAAAAAATTTCAAACCCGGCCATCATAATTTCAAGACCTAAATGGACTGGCCCGACGTCCTCGACCTGTTTTTCTAACTCTACTATCCATTTTATTGGCTTTTAATATTAACTCTTGTGATAATTATAAGATCTTATTTATAATCTATAAATAAGGTCTTATAATTAGAAGCGGAGGTAGTATATTATTTGTTTCAAAAGAGAAACCAAATTAAAATTAAATAAAATTTAAGAAATAAAACTAAAACTTTAACATGAGATTTTTATTTTTGTGACAGCGTGAGTTTTTTTTATTATGCGTTAAACCTCGTTTTTGCCCAAATAAAAAGTCTGTTGAGCACGGAACCAGAAGGGGGAAAAACACAGCCAGGGGAGGGTCAGAAGGGACTCGCCGCTTCTGAGGCAGGCGCTGGTGGTTCTCTGTGACGGAGGAGACATGGAAAATGACGACGTCGACATGCAAAGCGCCGAGAACAATGAAGCAGTAATGCTTCCTTCTCATCTAGTTTATTTCTTTGACTAAAACCTCGGTTTTAATTTTGTGTTATTTATGCAATCTAAAACCCTAATAAGGCCTTAAAGAATCAATGTCAAATGTGATTGATGTAGGAATTGGATGACATGAAGAAACGTTTGAAGGAGATGGAAGATGAAGCTGCTGCTTTGCGAGAAATGCAGGCCAAGGTGGAGAAGGAGATGGGCTCTGTGCAAGGTGCTAATTTTTTTTGTCTTGTTTCAATAGGTTTAGTTTTTCTTTTAATTATAATTTTCAATCATGTAGATTACTCCTTTCTTGCGGAGAAATTTGGGTTTATTTATTTACTGTTTTTCTTCATGCGAAATAATGTGTGTTATATGAGCATTGGGTTGAATTGGCCATGCCTAACTGAGAATCAATCCTAGTTTTCTCATTCTGAACCAATAATATGATCCCTAATTCCTTCTTCTTACCCTCTTAAGGTTTTTTCTTTTTCTCTTTTTTTTTTTTTTTGTGGGGGGGGGGGGGAGTGTTTCAAACCAGTTCTTACTTATGAGCTGGCAATTCAGAATTTGGTTGTCACTGGGGCATGGTAATCCATTGCGCACTATGCAATTGATTTGTTCATACTTCACAGGTTAAGAATTTGGATTTGTAATGAAAAGTTTGGTGAGGAAACTCTAGCTTGGTTCTGATTTTTGAGATAAGACATTTCATGCACTTACTTGATCTGTACATATTCTCAGCTTGATTCAAGCTGGACTGTATTTAATTGGAAAAATAGATCATGAGAAGTTATCCTTTGTTGCTGAAATTATATTTTATCAGATCACATTCTTTTCTTGCTTTTGAATGAAAGAAGAAAGGATTTTTCTCTCTTTCTTTCTGAAAGGGGGCTTTTTCTGTTCTCTCTCCCCTCCCCCCCAAAAAAAAAAATTATCATTCTTTTTCCCTTGTGCTTTGATGCTGCATATTTCTTGATAAATGAAATTCAAAATAGTAAAATGATGATAATTGTGTTTTGTTTAATTGGTCATTTTCATTTAGCACACAACTATGTTTGTGCTCCTTCTATATTGATTCTTATCTCCTAATAGATCCCGCTAATGCTGCTGCAAGTCAGGCCAATAGAGAGGAAGTAGATTCTCGGTCAGTCTTTGTAGGCAATGTGAGCTCCCTTGCCCCTGTTTACATTATCAGTATCATTATCTGTTCTATTTCATTAATTGATTTATTCTCATCAGTCATTATTATTTTTTCTGCTTCTATCTAAGTTTCGTGATTTTAAAGGCCTTCTCCTCTTTGCAGTGAAGATTTGAAATAACACAACACGGAGCTAGGTAGAACTTAGGGTAATTTTAATAAAGCCTACTAAGAGATAGATGAGGGCAAAGGAGGAAAGGGGCAGGGAGTCTGTTGGTTAGATAACTAGTTTGATGTGAGAATTTAGTGACAAGGATTTTACATTGAAAGTTTTTCTCTCAGTGGTCACTGTGAAGAAATATAATAACCAGATGATGATACTTTGGACGCTAGAATAGGACTGACTTATTGGTCACTGGAGGACCATCGTTTGAGATCAAATACCACAGTTGAATTTGGTATGTGATAAAGCAAATTAAAAAAAAAAAAACTGTGTCAGCAATCAACAAGTCAGTAGGTGGAGCCTACATGCTCGCTAGTGGCCATTCTTAGGTTTTTTTCCTGGTGCATGTTTCTTTTCCTGCATAGGGATGCCGATGTAGTATCAGCTTTTAGCAGGTTCTTGTTGGTGTTTATTAGCCAAATTGTCAGAGTTCTGTGTCTGCTGGTGATGAAATTTCATTTCCTTCCAACCAATGACTGAATAATTATTGGATTGGATTTCACCACTCTTTCTTGGCAAATCATGATATTCATAACACTAGTATGGAACTTTTAGAAGACTGAGCATTTAATTTGTATCGTATGATTCATGTAACCAACATTCCTAAGTAGATAAGGCATGTTGTTGTTGATGTTGAATGCACTTCCAAAACCTTATTGTTTAATTTTGTTTTAATTGGTGGCAACTTGCTTTGACAAAATGCTTAACAACTATTTTGCTGCGTGCTGTCATCTACATGTTTTCTAGTTTATCAATGCTGCATTTCGAGGAGAAAAAGGTGTATCTATTTTTTAGTGGGAAAACAATTTGACCCCAAAAAAAAAGAAAAAAAGAAAAGAGAAAGACGAATTGGAGGGATTGATAAGATTCTAGGAAGAACTTGATTTCCTGGTTCTGTGAAGATGCATATTTTGATAGAAAGAGAGAAGAAAGGGAATAAGGTACGAACGAAAATGGAAAATGGTAAGAATTTTCAGTTAGTATACTTTCCGAGTTTTTGTAATGGAATGAACAGAGAAATTAGATTGGAGATCAAGAACCTGCATTCATAATGTTGAGAAGACCACATTCTTCAAAGTCCCAATGACCATCTGCGGGCATCTTCCTAATTGCGAAGCAAAAGGCAGCTCTTCGCCTGGAAGTATGCAGGTTTTCTTTCCTTATGGTGAGGGGACTTGACATTCTTTTTCTTCTTCTGGGATTAGTGGGAGTTTCAGTGTTTCATCTTAAATTCTTGTTTGCTAGTCCTGTTTTATATAATCCACTAGAAAGACTAGAAAAATAACAGAGAAGAACGTGGTGAAAAGAAAAGTTGCTGAACACGTAGAGGACTAATTATCCAGACACTTAACTGTGGCTATTTTTCTGAAGTCGCATGATATCTTTGTGAGGTCTTCTTATTGAAGTACAATAGAAGTAGCTATTGATGAATTAGCTTTTCCTAAATTCATGGGTGTCCTAAAAAGAGAATATTCAGATTCAGAAACTGTATATAGTGACGGAGTTCCCACATCAATGATGGACTCAGTTTTTGACGATGTGATTTATTTTTTACTTTGTTATTCTCAAGAGACTATGGAGAAACTACATGCACATATATCGTTGCCTAGAAGAATGCTGGAGAGATTCTGATACAACCCATGCAATGCTCCAGAAATTATAGGAGAAACACCCCCTTACCTCTATTAGCAGTGATGGGACAGATGCTTTATGGAACTAACAGTATATAGAAAAGCAGATTGGACTAGCTGGTCTGACTAGTTAACCAGTGAATTGAATCCTTGTCCACTCTGGAAACTCTTAAAAACTGGCTATGCAATGAGTTGGTCAAAGACCAGAAAAACCGGTCAAAGCCTGTAAAAACCGGAAAACTAGCTAACCAAATGGTTCATCTGGTTGAACCTGTCATGGTACTGAAGTACCAGTAGTCTGCTCTTCCTCCTTTTTATAGCCTCCCACTCACTATTCTTCAGGTTCCATACATGATGTGGGACTTTAGTTTTGACTTTTTACTTGTCCCTTTGCCTGCAGCAGCGAGACTTGATTATTGGGTGTTGCATGCCTTTCATCTAATGCTTCATTTTTAATTTCTGATGATTTGCTCTGATTAGCTGTCGTTAATTCTCCCAAATAAGATTTTGATCTGGCTTGGTTTTCTGGTGCAATGAAACACTAAGACCTCATGCTTCACTCTCTTCCACGTCACAGTTCCAGCCCTTCAAATTAGCATTATGTGAAAATACCAGTTGGTTTGAAATGTGGAGGTGGAGAGGGGAAGAAATTCCATAAGACTCACCTAAGTGGCTGTGGCCATTCAAGCCTCCATACAAGGGGTTGTAGCGGTTGACGGCATGGTTGATTGTCTCCAAGCTTTTCTCTTCTCTTGCTTTTGGGTTGGATGATGCTTTTACACAGAAGCAATTCATCTGTAGGGCAAAATGGCTTTACAAAGAAAAGGGAAACAACAATAAAAAAGGAAAAGTACACATTAGATTTTAGAAACTAAAATCCTTCATTTGTAGGGCAAAATGAGGGAAACAACAATAAACAAGGGAAAGTAAACAGAAGCTATTTTAGAAACTAAAATCCCTCATTTGCCTAAATTTTATCTTGTCATAGTCCTCTCATAGTCCAACTTTTATTTACTCTTCCTTAATGAAATTCTAGAAACTTCCACCAAAAGCAGATGCATCACCACCCCCCCGGGGGAGCGGCTTGGGGTGGGGCTCTTCTCCAAACCACCTTGAACCATGCCCTACTGCATATTCCAGTTTCTCCCATACTTTCTATGGATATTTATAATTTAGCAACAATTGACCAATAATATTGTACTGTTATCCTCGACCTCAAGGTTAGTGTTAACTGTTAAGGAATACTAGAAAAATTCTGGCTATCTTCTGATTACATTTTTTTGGCTACAATTGTTTTTCTTGATGTTTTATGGTATGTTGGATTTGAAATTCTTTACAGGTAGACTATTCGTGTACTCCTGAAGAAGTGCAGCAGCATTTCCAATCATGTGGAACAGTAAACAGAGTCACCATTCGTACTGACAAGTTTGGACAACCCAAGGGTTATGCTTATGTGGAGTTCCTTGAGGCAGAGGCTGTTCAGGAGGCGCTTTTGCTGAATGAATCTGAGCTACATGGGCGTCAGTTGAAGGTTAGATTAAGAGTTTTGATTAGTTTTAAACAAAATGTAGTGCTTCCCTTATTCCTACCTCGGTCTTATTTTTGATAATTTCAGGTGACAGCCAAGAGGACGAACATACCTGGGATGAAGCAGTATCGTCCCCGCCGGTCCAATCCTTATATGGGGTTCGAGGCAGAACCCCATATGCACCTCCTTTTGCCTATTCTCCATCTCCATATGGATATGGGTACGTTGTCGTGAGTTCTTACCTCCCCTGTGGGTTTTGGTTTCAATGCTACTGGAGACTTAATAATAGCCTCTTCTGTTGACTGCAGGAAGGTTCCAAGGTTTAGAATGCCAATGCGTTACAGCCCATACTATTGAAAATCCATTTCTGCAGAGGCTGTTCTATTTGATCTATGAATGGACATAATGGTGCCTTTCTTCTTATGTTTCCCATTGGTGATGATGTCTTGGGCATAAGATATGTAGGGGTTTTTCTGACCACCTCTCTTGATGTGGTCGGTTTGAGTATTAAACCATGATACAACAGTGAACTTTGTAAAATTGTGGCGTTTGCATTTACTTTGCTTTGGTATTATTTCAATGATGTCCTTTGTAAAAGTTGCCCTCGTAAATGTGGTCATATATTTTTCTTCTGGTAGTTTATTTTTCTCCTTGCACAAATCGCCTGGTTATAATGCTTCAAGCAGCATCTGATAATCAATAGGTTCTTCTATATGGAGGAAATAAGCAAGTACTCGAGACCACCTCATGAGTATATGGTCTAAACAAAGAAAGCATACATGACAAAATAAGATGTTACTTGTCTGCATAAGATTTAGTTAACTAATTTGAATGAATTAAAGATATTAGTTACTCCTCTAATATTTAATATAAGAGTTGTTTAATTAATTTGATTAGATTAAGGAAATCAGATAAGTTAGTTAATTATAAGAAATATAATATTTTCTAAAACACCATCATCACTCTCTTAATATCTTTTTTTCTTCTTTTACTTGATTATGATTGAGGGAGTATTTATAGAGATGATTTAGAAAAAATTGATAAATATAAGAAATATATCTTATATTTAATACTAAAATCAACTCAACATGTCCTATATTAAAGATTGGAGGAGTATTAAGATATTAGTTAAATTAATTAATATGATATATTTTTAAAAAAAAACATTTTAAGTGTTTTCTTAATTCCCTCTTCTTTTTCTTATTTGATTATTATTGGAGAATATCAATAGTATTAATTGAAAAAACTATAAGCACGTGAAATGGACTGTGTATATAGGGTTAATATTAATTCTCTATTAGGTTTTACGTGAAAGATGAGTACTTTTGGGGGGGGTGTTGTGATTATTTAATAAATTGCATCCTTTGTGAATTATGTTTCTGAGATAAAAAAGGTGAATTGTGGTTTTCCTCCCACTTTTGAGTCAATTGAATAGTTATATAACTTTCTTCTAATAAAAATCATCTAAATACTAGAAGACAAGATAGATGAGGTAATTACAGCTCGCGAGTATGTAATCATACTTGAATCATGAGAAACAATTACGAAAATTTTTGTCTTTTCACGGCAACAATTAATTTAACACACTCTTAAGACGTGTAAATAATTGGACCTTTGAAGATTCTCTTCGCTCTGATTTTATTTATAAAATTTTATCAATTAGTATTAATGTAAGACCCTTTATAAAATTTAATGAAATATTTTATAAACTCATTTCAATTAATGTCCATACCAATTGAAGAATAAATCTGAAAATCTATAAAATTTTCTGACATTTAATCAATTCCAATACCATATTCGGTTCTTAATATAAAAGCTATATAATTAATTTAGAAAGATCAAAAAAAATTAGTTAAGTTAGTTATTTGTAACAAATATGAGTTGATTTCGTTAAATTATCTTTATCCAATCATATATATTGAAATTATATTTGGATGAAATACTTTATAATCAATAAGGATATATTTTTTTACAACACATTATAAATTTTGAAGACAAAGTAGATTGAAATCTTGTTTTAAAACTGAAATTAACTTTTATATTTAGAACGAGAGGCATTAGTTAAGAATCGGTGGGAGTAAACATTTACACAAGTCATCGTTCATGAATGCGAATTCCTGGATGAATTTCTGTATGCCCCAATCGTTATCTTGTGAAGTTTGACTTGGATGAACAAACATACAATTATGTTAGGTTTGGATTTTATTGAAGCCTCCAATAATATGTTTTTCTTCTTTCTTTTTTTCCTGATCAATTAAAACTTTGGAAGCTTTCGCATTCAAGGATGAATATTATAATATAGTTATACTTCACCTGCATTGAAGACTAAACTGGAATATTCCATGATTCTGCAAAGACTTTCTGGTAGGCAATTTTAGATATGGATCAGATTTTTTTTATTAAAAAAAATTCAAAGAAATAATTTTAGTATTTTTAATAAATGGTTAAAATTATATTTTTAAAAGAAAATACCAATATTATATAATATAAATATATAGCTATTTATTAGGGGATAAAATATTATATGATATCTTTGACATTCCGTCGTTCTGTTTCAGTGTGTCAGATTGGAAACCCCTGTAAGGTGTTGACCCTCATCTCTCTACAATCTCTCTCACTCTCGCGGGAAGCTATCGCCACCGCTCTGAAATGGCTCTCTCTGCTTCTTCGTTAATCACCAGCAAACCCTTCTCTACGCCGCGGCAATACTCTCCCCGCCACCCTCTTCTCCTCCCCGGCGCCGCAACCACCCGCCGATTCGTTGTTGTGGCCAATTCCGCCGAACCTGCCAAGTCGCCGGCCCCTTCCAAGGCCTCTCCGGTGCCAATTTCGACCCGATGGGCGCTCGATAGTTGGAAGACCAAGAAGGCCCTGCAGCTTCCTGAGTACCCTGATCAGAATGAGCTCGATCTGGTTCTCCAAACCATTGAATCTTTCCCTCCCATTGTGTTCGCCGGAGAGGCCAGAGCGCTCGAGGATAATTAGGTCAGGCCGCCATGGGCAAGGCCTTTCTGCTTCAGGGCGGGGACTGCGCTGAGAGCTTTAAGGAATTTAATGCCAATAACATTCGTGACACTTTCGTGTTATTCTTCAGATGGGTGTCGTCCTGATGTTTGGTGGCCAAATGCCTATTATAAGGTTTTTTTTTTTTGTTGCCTCCTTTTCGTTTGATACCTTTCTTTCTTTAACGATTTCAAGCATGATGAAATTGGGAATTGGGAATTTATTTATAATTCGTTGCAGCTTAGGTCGGTGCTTATATTCATATGCCTGTTATAAGAATGTTGCATATTCTTCCTCTTGATAAATGTTTTAAAACTTCGGCTTTTATCTTATAAGGGTCAAAAGGGTAGGGCTTTTCGTGGGAAAAGAAGGCTATAATTGTTGGGGTTGAGCAGGATCTTCCATTAGACGATTAATAAAGCTGATATAGGCTATGAGTGTTTTCTGTTTCCAGATTGGAGATTCTTATCACTCACTTGATAGTTTGGAACTCATAGGATGTGGGATTGACAAACTTAAATTCTTGGGTATGCTGACGTAGGTGGGAAGAATGGCGGGTCAGTTTGCGAAGCCAAGATCAGACCCTTTTGAGGAGAGGGACGGAGTGAAGCTGCCAACTTACAGGGGTGACAATGTGAATGGGGACGCATTTGATGCAGCATCAAGAATACCTGATCCTCAGAGGTTGATAAGAGCCTACTGTCAATCAGTGGCTACTTTGAACCTTCTGCGTGCGTTTGCCACAGGAGGGTATGCTGCCATGCAAAGGGTCAATCAGTGGAATCTCGATTTCATGGAGCACAGTGAGCAGGGTGATAGGTATATTATACATCTTTCCTGGTTCAATTTAGACTTCTTTCTGGTTTGGGTTATCGGATTAACACCCCCCTCCCCCCACCACCCCCCCCCCCCCAAAAAAAAAATTCAGAGCTGTGTGGATGAATGTTATTGTATTACACCCCTTTTGCAGCTTGGTATCTCCATTATTCTCTGTCCTCTTCATCCTCCAATCTCCCCATCTTCTTCCTTCTTTGAAACCAATCTATCGATCTCTTTCTATCTTTGTTGTTGTTTAAGCAAACGTATGGATGTTTTGGCTTGCGACATTTTGAGCATAGGAGGGGCAAATGATCTCTATGGCCTTTTATCCTGTGCTTTTTTATTTTGATCTATTGTCCTGTGTAGGACTGTGAAATGTATGGAACCTTTGACTTATGCCATTTAAGCAAAAGTATGGATGTTTTGGCTTATGGGCAAATGATCTCTATGGCCTTTATTTTGTGCTTTTACTATTTTGATCTATTGTCCTGTGTAGGACTCTGAAATGTATGGAACCTTTGATTTATGCCATTTTGCAATTTATACATTTGCTAGTTGATTCAGTGAAAAAACATTTGAATAGAGGAGATGGGTTTAATTTGTTCTCTGGCCTTTAATTTGGCAGAAGACGATGAATGGCTGATGTGGAAAAAATTGGGTTATCAATTTTGTTTTCAAATAGCACCCATCCATGTCATGCACGCATTATCTGCAGTCAATATATGACTACAGATTATCTGCATCTGAAGGAAATGTAGCTATCCATTATAAGGAAATATTCTTCTGGTTATGTGTTGTATGTTTTAAAAGTTTTGAGATGGAGAAGCATACTTGGATTGAATTTAATACTCTTTTGGTGCTTAACATAAGACTTATTTAACTAATTTGATTAGATTAAGGAAGTTGGACAAGTTAGTTAATTATAAGAAATATGACATATTTTTTCTAAAACACCATAGTCATCTTCGTTAATATTTTCCTTTCTTCTCCTACTTAATTGTGGTTGAAGGAGTATCAATAGGGATAATTTAGAAAAAGTAATAGATATAAGAAATACAAGAGGAGTAATAATTATGTTCTTTGTAAATATTTTAGAAATGACAGTAGCTTCAGTTTTCTTGTACATGCAACTTAATTTGGCTAATCTGGTCTAGTTTCTTGTCACATACCAGCAATCGTTCTTTTACTTCTAAAGATAAATTAATCATTACAGATAAGTGGACAATTTTGAATCTCAAGTTGTTTGTGCTCGAGGATTTTAGTTTTGCTTGCTTTGTGCTCTTTCATAACAGGTACCGTGAATTGGCTCACCGAGTCGATGAGGCCCTTGGATTTATGAGTGTTGCTGGACTTACAGCTGATCATCCAATCATGACCACAACAGACTTTTGGACCTCTCATGAGTGCTTGCATCTCGCTTATGAGCAAGCACTTACTAGAGAAGATTCTACCACTGGGCTTTTCTATGACTGCTCTGCTCACATGCTATGGGTAGGAGAACGTACCCGTCAACTTGATGGTGCTCATGTTGAATTCTTGAGAGGAGTTGCTAATCCACTTGGAATCAAGGTGCATTTGTTTCCTATTCCTTATTTATGTATAGGAACTTTTGTTTATTATTGTTCCAGGTATATCTTCATACGGTATTATGTTTCTGTTTTACGTCACATCATCTGCTCATCACTATTACTTTTATAAGTTACATCGAGTAATTATTTTGTAATTATCTGTTACTACTTCGTATCTTTAAGCATTTGACCTATGCTTCTATTTGAAGGGTCTTCTGTGGTTTGTTATAAATTAGTTACACAAGCAGAAAAGAAGGAAACAACTACTAAAGACCTACTTGTCTTTCAGGTGAGCGATAAAATGGATCCAGATCAACTTGTTAGGCTGGTAGATATATTGAACCCAAGAAACAAGCCTGGAAGAATTACTGTGATAGTTAGAATGGGAGCTGAGAATATGAGAGTGAAGCTTCCTCATCTAATCAAGGCTGTTCGCGGAGCAGGTCAAATTGTCACTTGGGTCAGTGATCCCATGCATGGAAATACCATCAAAGCTCCATCTGGACTGAAAACTCGCTCTTTCGATGCGATAAGGGTAATATTGGTTCCATTTCCAATATTATGTATTCCTCATGATCATAGATTATTCGGCACGCACACACATGCACTAACTAGTTAAAAATATGGTCATGCAACCTTAAACTTTTTTTTTTTAAATAATCATAGTTCATTGGTCTTAGTTTTGTTCATACCATGCTTGAGGTCCTGTCACTACTGTAACTTCTCTCTCAGCAACTATCTAGCTCTCAAAAATGTTAACACAAGGTTTTGCCAGATACCACCTCCTAGTCCCTAAGGGAGGTGGTATTGTGTTTTCTATCGTCATAGCTTAAATAATCTTATGCACTGCCTGTTTGATCCGGGAACTGCTTTGCAGTTTAGCAAATTTATGGTTTAAGTTCACGTGCATTCTTTTAACAACATTAAGTTGATTAGAGCTCTAATGTCTGCACAATATCTTCTCCTATTTGTTTTGGCCGTTTGTCTATCCCTACATTATCAGTACTTTCTTTTTTATGCACAAGATCTGTTTCTCCCCATCTTCTGATTTGCTCACGCAATTGAAGTTTTGTTGCATCTAAAAATGAAGTTTGATCTTGTTGATAGGCTGAGGTGAGAGCATTCTTTGATGTGCATGATCAAGAAGGGAGCTACCCAGGAGGAGTTCATTTAGAAATGACGGGGCAGAATGTGACCGAATGCGTAGGAGGCTCACGAACTATTACTTATGACGACTTGAGCTCACGTTATCACACTCATTGTGATCCAAGATTGAATGCTTCTCAGTCTCTTGAACTGGCATTTATCATCGCGGAGAGGCTACGCAAGAGAAGGATGAGCTCAAATCAAACCCTGCTTTCATTCTGAGCCCAGAGGAGGAAGGAGTCTCTGCTTTGTTCTTGGATCAAAGCACAGGTACTGGTGTGTGAGTGTTAGCTGCTGAAATGAGTGCCGTAAGATCTGTAAGTATTAGCAATATTTGGATTGATCTATCTATGAGAGTATTACAGGGGAACCTAAACCAGTCCATACAGTAGTGAGTTTGCATCGGACAATAATTGCAGAATTTTGTACTAAGGTTGTATTAGTATTATTATGTATATCTTGGTTTGTGGGATCTGGTATGAGAGGCAGTTGAGTGACATCTTATGTATGAGCAGATTGATATTTATATTCAGATGTTCAATGAAAGAAAGGGAGAATTTCAGTTACGAACTGCAAAAGACAATTTATATCAATCAAGGACTAAAATTTTCTGAAATTTCACTGCAGGACCAAAGGACGAAATTGAAATTAAAATTTAGAGTGAGATTATAATAATGCCCCTTCCTTTTTATTTTATTAAAAATAAATATTAACCGGAGATACTGTTCTAGCCACTGAAGGTCAGAGGTCCAGTCACCGGCGCTCAAGTGGCCACTGTCGGGAGTTTGGCCACCAGTAGCTGGAACAGTAGCTCCGGCCGGCCTTCGGTGGCTGAAATTTTTTTTGTTTAAAACAAGGTGGTCAAAGGAGGGTTTGAACCCATGACCCCTTAGCACATCAAAAAGTTTACAACCACCAAACCAAGCAACCCATTCAAATGTAAGATGCAAATAAAAATATATATAACAAAACAAACGCAACTGTTTTAATATAAGTGAAGAAGTGAAATTAGACGATTTATAAATGGAATTCAGCAATTTACAACAAAAATTAGACAGTCTACAAATAACATAATAGAAGTTATGATCCCAAATGCAAGTGTTTAAGTGCAAATGAGCAAGTGAAATTTGAAAATTTACAACAAAAGTTTATGGATTTACAACCCAAATTTGGCAAACACGAGAGAATGCACAATCCAAAATGTAAGTATTTGAGTGTAAGTGAACAAGTGAAATTTGACGATTTACAAGTAGATTTCAGCAATTTACAACAAAAATTAGGCAATTTACAAATAACATAATAGAAGTCATAATTCCAAATACAAGTGTTTAAGTGCAAATGAGCAAGTGAAATTTAAAGATTTACCGCAAAAGTTTATGGATTTACAACCCAAATTTGGCAAACACAGAAGAATTCACAACTCAAAATGTAAGTGTTTGAGTGTAAGTGAACAAGTGAAATTCGACGATTTACAAGTGGAATTCAGCAATTTATAACAAAAATTAGGCAATCTATAAATAACATAATAGAAGTCATAATCCTAAATCTAAGTGTTTAAGTATAAATGAGCAAGTGAAATTTGAAGATTTACAATAAAAGTTTATGGATTTACAATCCAAATTTGACAAACACGAGAGAATGCACAACCCAAAATGTAAGTATTTGAGTGTAAGTGAACAAGTGAAATTTGACGATTTACAAGTGGAATTCAGCAATTTACAACAAAAATTAGATAATTTACAAATAACATAATCGAAGTCATAACCCCAAATGCAAGTGTTTAAATGCAAATGAGCAAGTGAAATTTGAAAATTTACAATAAAAGTTTATGGATTTGCAAGTGAAATTCGACAATTTCCAACAAAATTAGGAAATTTACAAATAACATAATGGAACTCACAATCCTAAATATAAGTGTTTAAGTGTAAATGAGCAAATGAAATTTGAAGATTTACAACAAAAGTTTATAGATTTGCAAGAGAATTTCACTTGCTCATTTGCACTTAAACACTTGCATTTGAGGTTATGACTTCGATTATGTTATTTGTAAATTGCTGAATTCCACTTGTAAATCGTCAAATTTCACTTGTTCACTTACACTCAAACACTTACATTTTGGGTTGTGCATTCTCTTGTGTTTGTCAAATTTGGATTGTAAATCCATAAACTTTTGTTGTAAATCTTTAAATTTCACTTGCTCATTTGCACTTAAACACTTGCATTTGGGATTATGACTTCTATTATATTATTTGTAAATTGCCTAATTTTTGTTATAAATTGCTGAATTCTACTTGTAAATCGTCTAATTTCACTTGTTCACTTATACTCAAACAGTTGCGTTTGTTTTGTTATATATATTTTTATTTGCATCCTATATTTGAATGGGTTGCTTGGTTTGGTGGTTGTAAATTTTTTGATGTGTCAAGGGGTCATGAGTTCAAACCCTCTGTTGGCCACCTTGTTTTAAACAAAAAAAAATTCCAGTCATTGGAGACCAACCGAAGCTACTGTTCCGGCCACTGGTGGCCGGACTCCCGGCGGCGGCCACCTGAGTGCTGGTGGCCGGAACAGTATCTCCTGTTAATATTTATTTTTTAATAAAATAAAAAGAGAGGGGTATTATTGTAATCTCACTCTAAATTTTAATTTCAATTTGGTCCCTTAGTCCTGCAGTGAAATTTCAGAAAATTTTGATCCTTGATTGATATAAATTGTCTTTTGCGATCCTTAACTGAAATTCTCCCATGAAGAAATTATGTACTGGCAGGTTCAAATTAACGACACCCACAATATAATATCGTTATATTCTCTTTCTGTTGTTTTTTTTTTCTTGCCTAAATCTCTTGTTATTTTGTTATCCCCAGTATGGATGTTGTATATCCTTTTTTCGGTTTTTCCTCATTGTCTCTTCATTCCATTCTATCACTCTTTCTTGCTATTAGTATGTTATATTCACAAATCACAATATAACAATCTTTCTGCTACTATGTTATATCCATATAGATTAGTTACATCTTTTACTATATTCTGATTTATTTTATTTTCATATTATTGTCTAACAAAATACTCCCTTCTGTTCTATATATAAGTTTCAAATAACCAAATCACATTTGATAAACTAGTAGTTAAAATTAGTTAAAAATAATAAATAAGTCAGAAATTTTTTTTTTAAAATTTGCCCCTATTTATTAAAAGAGTAAATGAGAAAAGCAATAAATAAAAAAACAATGAAAGAGAATATATGGAGGCGATATTAATGAGAGAAAGAGAGTACTAAATACAGTCAACGGGTAAAATAAGGAAAAAAAAGTAATAAATACTCAAAAATAAAGTTATATTTTGAACCAGACTCTTCTCAAAAATTAAAGCTTATATATAGGACTAGAGGAGTAATATGTTAATTTGTAACTATCTCTATAACTAACGAAATGCATTAACATACGCAACCAACCTTAATCAAGTCTAGGCCAGAATTATGCATCCTTCAATGGCTACACGATACACATTATTAAATCTTGTTTGCTCGGACCAGTTAATTAGCTTCTTAGTATGGCAGTTTAAGGGAAACATAATGATCCAAAGTAACTCATATTTTAATTTATCAACACTTTCTTCAAGTTTTCGCATTTTATGTTTCGTGCAAAATGAAGTCTTTATATAAACCGTTCAATCTTTATCGTTAATGGCCACTAGCTTTCACCATTCAAGTGTATAAAATTTTATTCTTTCAAGTCCAGTCGAGTGAGAGTGCTTCTTAAATGTTTTGAACAGCAAGTCCAGTCGAGTGAGAGTGCTTCTTAGGGGGTGTTTGGATGAAGTCAAACTATGGTTTGGAGAATAGCTTCTGAAGAATAGATTTTGGAGAGAATAGATTTTCTGAAAAAGTGATTCTGATAAAGTGAGAGTGTTTGAATAGTTGTTGTCAGAAGTGCTTTTTTATATATAGAAATTACTAAAAAGAATATAAGTTTAAATGATAATTACATATAAGATATATTTCATAATATATGTTTATTTGAAGTAATAAATTTGTAATAATATATATTTTGGCAATATAATAAATAAGACATAAATAATATAAATAAAAAAATTAATACGTATATATATTAATAAAATAAGTAAATATGTTTTTTGTAAAATAATTTATTTTGCCAACAAAAAAATATGAGTATTTCTTACCAAGAGCTCAATGAAGAGTGAAGAAGGAAGCAAATAATTGACGCCTGCTCTATGTAATATGCCCTGGGCTCACCACCAATGTTCAATAATTTGAAGCAAAAACAGCTCCTAGTGGCTTTATCCAAAACCATGGTTCTGGAGGGCAAAACCATAGTTTCCCCCAAAATCATGGTTTGAGATTTTTATAGGGTGTTTAGCAAATTTTTTTTCCAAACTATGGTTTGGGAAGATAGCCAATGTTTTAAACAGATGAGATTTATCAAAACCTCAAAAAATCAAACACAAGAATAATTATGAAGAAATGAAAAACTTAAGAGCATATAGAGGTAAAAAGAAATACAGTACAGCTTTTTACCTATTATGCTCATGACATTGACGTATATGGATACTTGGTGATTGAAACATATGCTCATACTTTACGAACATTTATCATGATGAAAAATCAGGGCAAATTTTTGGGCAACGACAGCATATGACTTTTGTCAAAAATTTGATGATGTATATAAATTTTCTTGAATTATCTAATAATTTTATTTTATGTATTTTTATTTATTTTAAATATCTTATTTTCATTTTTTTCCTTCTTAGTATCTAGAGACATGATTCTTGGCATGTTTGAAATATAAGATTTAGAGGTAATTTAGGAAAATTTAACTCTTTAATTAGAATATCGTGTTAATTGCATTGGAGGACGATAATTTTATTCTAAGAGGTGACTCCATTTTTTTCCAAGATGGCTGGTCATGAAGAGGGTTAATTATTGGATAACATTTGAAGAGGTAAACTCATATATTTCTAATGCCACCGTTTTTCTGTCAACGATATTCGTATACGCAGACTTGAAGATGTCCAAATTTGTGTTAAATTACATATATATGCCTCTAGCTCACAAGAAGTTAGACATCTACACTTGTGCATATGTATGTCCAATGTTATTAATTTTTATAGTGATATATATGATCATCATGAAAAATATGGATATGCATATCAGTATTTGATATTTGAATATTATGATTTTACCTTGAAGCATTTTATCAACCAGAGAGAATGATAATTTTATTGTCAAAATTTACGACTTTAAGCAACTAATAGGGCATACTAAAAAACAAGATACATAGACATATATATACGCACAATTATACACATATATAACTTTTTTTATATAACTTTTTTTGTTAACTTTTTTAATCAAATTAGCTTAGAATTAGTGGAAGAAGGATATATGCGTGTGTATATTTAGGATCAAAATAAAAGTCAAACAGGGTTTTATATTAAGGACCGGAGGTAGTATTAATACTAGAACTCGATATCATATTTTTTGGTGCCAAAATAAATATACACACCATATTTGGAATTTAAATTAGACGTGAATGAAGGCCGGCTTTTGTAATACCTTGGTATGTTTAATTCATATGGGTAAACTTGATGATGTCCAAGTTTGTGTTAAATTGAATACTAGAGATAATGTCGCTAAATCAGAGAAAGTCAGACATGCACACGTACATAAATGTATGCCTAATATTTTTAATTTTTATACTAAAGCATATAATCATCATGAAAAATATGATTTTTAATATCTGAACATTGCGATTATACCTTTTCAATCATAAAAACATGAAAAAAGAATTATGAAATGACCATTATAGCCCTGGTCGGAAGGCAAAAAATCTCCCTGATCCTCCTCTTTCTTTTAATGCTTCCCAACAGTACATTACTATTGCTTATTAGAATCCACCAAAATACATAGCAACATAATCAAACCCAAAAGCCCAAAATATGAAAAGAGAATTTGAAGATGAGGATTAAAATCAAATCTAGAGAAGAATGTTAGTAGGGAAGAAAGAGATATGAATGACGAGTATAGTGCAGAATTTAAGAAGGAAAAGATGACGAATGTGAACAATGGTGGTGCAGTGAACAAGATTGTGGTGCAGAAGAACGATGTCTACAACCGAAGAAGAATGACAGTGGTGCAAGGAGGAACAGGTTGGTAGTTGTAGGCAGTACAAAAGTGTTGCGAGAAGGAGGAGAACATCAGTGTTGAAAACTTCGTGATCATTAAAAAAAAATGGTGGAGGAGTGCCGCTAGTGGAGGAGATGTTGAAGATGGAGAATGCTGGTGGAGGAGAGGAAGAGGCTGGGAGGAGAGGCACACGAATTGGGAGGGGTATTATGAGAGAAAGGAAGTGGGAATGGGGATTACATAGGTCCATTGATGTAAACCAAATTACAGCATTTGAGGTAATCTTTTTTACATAATGTAATCTCATTTACATTACTTTGGACCAACCAAACAATAGGAATAGCAAAATGCATTGGGATTACAGGGAATTCACTTACACATAATCGAACCAAACGGGCCATAATGGAATCTATAACAAAACAAAATGAGTTACAAGTGGGACTGCTCTACTTCTAGACATCACTAGTGAAAAGGAGGAAGGTATCAGTAATCAGCTTATGCGTACAGGTACGCAATGTGCAGCTTGACTGCCATGTCATACATTACTAATGGAATCTATAACAAAACAAATGAGTAACGAGTGGGACTGCTCTATTTCTGGACATCACTAGTGAAAAAGAGGAAGGTATCAATAATCAGCTCGTGTATAGGTACACAATGTGTAGCTTTATTGCCATGCCATACATAACACTAAAGTAGCAGCGGGCGGCCATTTGGAACTTCTGATTAGTGCCAGTAATACAGGTTGGGTCTGGCGGGCTTGCCAATCTTCCAAGGTGCAGGCTATTCTAACCCGCTCAACTTTTCTTTCTTTCTTTTTTAATTTTTTTATTTTCATGCAATTCCCAATATATTATATAACATAGTTAGAGAATTTTGATCCTCAAATTCCACATTAACATCGCCTCATTCATGTAATTACATACGTAATACACACATAAAAGATTTACTTAATTAATTTGAATAAGAAAAATAGTCAAATTAATTATTTAGAAAAAATGTGTTAGTTTTTCTAAAATATTTTCTCAAATTATAAGTTAATCCTCATACTGTTTTAATTATAACCCACTATTTAAATTTAAAACTCCAAATCTAATTTTAACATTTCAAACTAAGCTCAATCTATATAAATAATAATAATTTTTTTGAAAAAAATATTTAGACAAGCTAGTGGGCTACTTAAACCCACACTATTTTGGTCCACACTACTGCGGGTTAGCCCGTATCCGTACTGTCAGTCCACATTACTAACTCTAATCTTTCATAGTAAATATGAAGCTCCCAGTCTCACTGAAAATTTCCCTATTTTCTTCCATATTGTGTACTCTAAAAAATGTTCTCACTTCGTTCTGCTTTCCCACATATCTAGGCAAAGAATACAAGTGAACCAAGTAACCCACTCTAATTGGTGGGTTACTCAAATTTCTTTCTATTCGTTCGGGTTTTATCTTCCACAGTTTTGTTGTTGAACTGGATTAAAAAATTAAATTTAATATGTTAATATTTAAGAATGTTTTTATTAACATTCAAAATCTTAATATTATCATTTTTAATGGAAGACCTAGTTAATTAATTTGAGTAAATTAAAGATGTTTGTTAAATTAATTAATATGACATGTGCTTTTTAAAATACCACATGCATCTTTCTTAATTTTTTTCTTTCCATCTTCTACTTAATTATTGTTTGGGAAAAAAATTTAATAGGATTAATTTTGTAATAAATTGATAAACATGTTAAATAAATCTTATATATAGGACGAATACCAACTTCCTAATTAGGTCATATATTAAGGATTGGAAGAATATTTTTAAAATTAAAGAACAAAATTAAAACCTTCTATGAAGTTAAAGGAATAAAACTATATTTTAGCCTGAATGAAAAGGAAAGCCGTGATTTGTAAGGCTTTTGTCATTGTATTTTAGTTTTAATCGAAACTTCTCTTCTTTTTTATACAAAAAAAATTTAAGTGACTTAAGTCTGGAAGCTCAGTAGGATCAAGATATACCTGAAAAGTTTATTTTCTTCCTTAATAAGTATTACTATATTCGATTATTAATATAAAATTTAATTTGTAATTTAACCTTAAATTCTAGTTGCTATATTTGAAAAGGATGGGCAAACTCAGCGCTAAAACTACTTAGCATTTTCCTTTTTTGGGGCTGGCTTCGTGTATTTTAGGAAGATGCCCAGAAATATGGGGGAAAGTTCGGCAATGAGTGATACAAGGGAACCTAAACAAGTCCAAACAGTAGTGAGTTTGCATCAGACAACAATTGCAGAATTTTGTGCTAAGGTTGTATCATCTTTGTGGGATCAGATATGGGAGGCATTTGAGGGATATCTTATGTATTATTAACAGTCACAATGTAACATACAATTCCAATATACATTGTTTTTTTAGTCCTACACATAATACCCATTTTATAATATAAATTACATAATAAAATAGGTATTATATTTAAGATAGGAAGAGTATTATGTTGTTCCCAATATATACTGTGCCCCCACCCCAAAAAAAAATTAGTATCATTCCATTCTATTCTATCACTCTGTTTCTTTGTTGGTTATTATGTTACTCCTCTGGTTCTTAATATATGACCCAATTATTAAATTAGTTTTGATATTAAATATAAGACTCATTTTTTATATTTATTAATTTTTTAAAATTACCTATATAGATACTCCTCCAACCATAATTAAGTAGAAAAGGAAGATAAGATATTAAGAAAGATGATTATGGTGTTTTAAAAAAAAATATCACTTTTCTTATAATTAATTAACTTACCTAACTTTCTTAATCTAATCAAATTAGTTAAGGGTGTGTTTGGATGAAACTAAACCGTGGTTTGAAAAAGTGATTCTGGAGAATAGATTCTATGGAGAATAGATTCTGAGAAGTGAGAGTGTTTGGATAGTTGTTATCAGAAGCACTTTTTACATATACAAATTACTAAAAAAAAGACATAAGTTAATATGATAATTACAGAAAAAATAGATTTTAGGATATATTTTAATTTGAAGGAATAAAATTTTTAATAATATATTTTTTATTAACATAATTAATAATACATAAGATAATATAATTAATAAATAATTAATATGTATATATATTTATAAAATATAAGATTAAATATGTTTATAAAAAAAATAACAAGATACATATCCTATAGGCTCTCACACTTTCTTTTTTTTCTCCAAAAGCAAAAAAATTTTGCTTTTTCCAAAACTATGATTTTGGAGCCAAAACCATGATTTTGATTTTTAGGTGGGTGTTTGAGTGATTTATTCTCCAAACCATGGTTTGGAGTACCACCCAAATACAACCTAAATAGATTTTGTATTAAGAACTAAAAAATACATCAAAACATTTTCTGGAACCCGGAGGAAGGACAAAGGGACCCCTTTTTTTTTTTCCTAATATAATATGTGGAATTCATGGTCATTAGTTTTAGAAAGAGGGGGTTAAAAGAGAAGCTGAAAGGGGATTAGGTGAAGAGAAAAAAGTTTTGAAGTGGTTGAAGAGCTTATCTAGAGCCAAGAGTACCATGATTTGATTGGAGACGGAAAGACAAAGCAGGAATAGCTTATTCCGGTCCCCCACACCCCAAGCAGGACCCCATTATTCCCTCTTCCTGCTGTTTAACTTAGCCAAACAATATGCCACCTGTTATTCCTATTTCTCTGCGTAGCCCACTGTTCGTCCCCCCTCTCGCTTCGCTTTCCGTGCTTGTTCCCTGCATTTGTTGCTCCTGCGATTATTATTTTCTCTTTCTTTTTCTTTTTCTTTTTTGGGTTGGACCGTGTGGAATTCTCTGGATGTGGGGTGATTTTTTTTTTATTTTTTAAAACAATTATTTACACCAAATTTTAATTGTCTTGGTACACCAAATTTTTTTTGGAACTGTTCATACACATGCTTTCGGGAAGCTTTAGGAGAAAGACGGGCTTGATTTTGATGTCATGCGATGTTTCATTTGTTTAATAAAAAATTAAGATATAAATTTGTTCTAAAAACTTTATCAAAAACTTTGTTGAATACAAATTTCTTCTAAAAATTTAAAATTATGAGAATAATATCTTTTGTCATTAAAAATCTAATATTAACTGTTAAAATAATAACATTCAGAATTAATATTTTTAACAATATAGAAAAATTTTAGAACAAATTTATACTAAAATTTTTTTTCGAGGATCCAGCATTCCCAAATGAAAATTTCAGTTGACAAATTTACATTTGAACCCTTGAATAAAAATAAGACGAGTACAAAGATTAAAAAACACATCATGATAAATTCCGTTTTAGAAAACAGGAAAATTAGATATTAAAAAAAAGTGTCAGAAATAAGCAAACAAAAACTAGAAAAATATTAGTCAATGGAATGAGATTTTCAATAATAACATTTGAATGAATAAGAGATTATAATTTGTCATGGGAATGAATGTTGCTGAAGCACTGAATCTGTCACCAAGGTTTCTTGGTAAATTCCATGAAAAATTATAATTCATTATTCAAATTAAGATCTTTCACAGAAATAGGAAGTAAAAAATACTCCTCTAACCCTAAATATAGTCTTATATTTAGGATTGGAAGAGTATTTAATAAAAATAGCTAGGGTTTTAATCAATACGAAAATTTGATTAGAAGGGGATTATCATTTTCCAATGCAAAAGGTAGCGACCATGGGATAATTCTTTTGATTTGCCTTATTTTGTTAGTTTAAAACTCTTATGATATTTATTGTCCAATTTTAAAATTAAAAAAAGTTATTTTCAAAATACAAATGGCTGAAAATCGATGGTAAGAAATGATAAATAATCCAAACCAATCAATTAAAAGACAAAATGAACATTTGCCTATATCATTCAAATGAAGACTCGATTCTCAATTATTGCCAGGTCAAAAAAAAAAAATTCTCAATTATTGCTTCTCAATATTCAATTATCACCTTCATTTTGTTTTAGGTGGCATTAGGGGTATTCAAAGCTAGTCTATCCTGATCATCCTCTTTTGGCCCCGGTTTTATTGAGACAGGATGGACCAGTCTTAAAAGTTTTTAAAAGGACAAACCGAGACAGACACGGGATGAGATCGTCCCATCCCAATCCCTTTTATTTTTTTTTACTTTTTACCTTATTTATATATATTTTTTAAAGATTCGAGACTATTGTATAAAATTATGAATATATTTATTTAGAGCTTTTATATTTATTGATGATTAGAATTTCTAGCAAGTTTTTATTGTGTTAAAAGTTTTTATTTAGAATTTTTAATGACTATAATATGTAATATTTTGAGCTTTTATTTAAGAGTATCTAAAGAAATTTTAAAAAAAAATGTTTTTACAAAGCCTAAATTCAAAACACTACAATTAAGGGAGGAAAATCAGATTTTATTAAAAAATTAATAAAAAATATTGGGACATTCCAGTCCCGTCCTGACTGGGACAAAACCAGAATGAGACGAGACATGGGATAAAAAATCTATCCCATTACTGTTTATCAGACAGAACAGGAACAAGTTTATTTCGGCCCCAATCCGTTTCATGAACAGCTCTAGATGACATAATTTCTTTTTACTAATTTATTAACATAATGATCAAATTAATATAAAACACAAAATAGTTTATAATAATACAACAGTAGTACCTAGCTTCTTCATTTTCCCCCAACTATGCTTATGCATTTCAAAATCATAAAAAGTATTCTTATATTATATTCTTGCTATTATACAATATTCCTAGCCTTTCTTATTCCTCGTTCTCCATATTTTTAACATGACCTTTTCAAGTAACAGAACTTCCACGTCACACAAAACGACAAAAGCACCTTAGGATGCTGTAAATTGCAAACCTTCCCCTGCTCCCGTTCTTACGATCCCATATCTACAACCGTTTACCAGATCCTGCCGCGTGTGAAAACATACTTTCTCAGTTTAATCCACACCCTTGTTCCCTGTCCCCGGCTCGTCACCTCACACGAGCGTCTTGCACGACGATGAACGGGGGTCCCACATCGCCGGCAGCAGATACTTCCGCCCGTTCGCGCCGTTCGCATTGTAGCTAGCTCCGGTTGTCTTGTCCTTGAGAACCCGGCCCGGATAACCCGGGTATGACCCGCTTCCGAAAACCCCGGTGCAAGCAGAGACGGCTTCGAGAGGAGCCGTCGGTGGGCCCTGGAAGTACCCATTGTTGAAGGGGTTCGTGACAGTACCGGCCAACAGAGTCGCCAAGTTAATGATCATCCCGTCCACTCCGACGTCGCCGTTCGGAGCCACCAGAGGCGGAGTTTGGGGACCATAAATAGGCTGGTGGAAGGGCCACGCGCATTGGCCGGGACACTGGGTCTCAGAGTTCCCAACCCAGATGTAAGCAGTCCGTGGCTTCCCATTCATGGGTCGGGTCGACCTGTGCGTGCCACACCGACTCATACAGAACCCATCGACGGCGACATCCTTCGCCGTGAGAATAACGTTAATGGAGTTGAGATCGTTGAACTTGGAGGCCAAAGCCAGCAAATGGCTCCCACGAAGCGACTTCCCGAATGAGTATTTCTCATACAGAACTTGCTTCCCGACGATAAGCGAGGAGGAGCCTCCCTTGTAGTTCTCGGTGGTCTTCCACCAGGACGCGGCGGAGGGAAGCGGGGTCCGCGGGAAGCCCAAGGAGTGGACGAAGTCGACGATTATGGATCGCTGAACCGGAGTGAAAGAACCGTACCAAATGAGATTTACGGTGATCTTGCCCTTGAGGAGTTCACCGTTGTGGTACTTAAGAACCAGAGGCTGTTGCTGAACCAGAGCCCCAAGTGCCGGCTCGAGAAGGAGAAGAAGAACCAATAGAGAAGAAGGGAGAGTGGCAAAGCGGTAATTAAAGGCCATAGCGAAGGTCAAATATCAGAGTACAGGACACGAGTGAATGAGATGGGAAAGAAGGGGCGAGCGGGACTGTGTATTTATATGGGAAGGAGCGGCCGACAGCTGTAAGAGCAGAGGTGTCAACATCAGGTCAGGCCACGTGGAGGTAGATGGTTGGTGGAAATATGTGTAGAGGAGCCAGGCTGTGAGGTGCCGGAATTGAACGACGTGGCAGTCTAAGGTGACGGCGACGTCGGGTGGCACCCATAGAATATGAGGATATGAAGCGGGAAGTGGGGTGAGATTACTGATTTGACCTTGTGGGCAGATTTTTTCAATCCCAAGAATGGGGCATCGCAATAGAAAAGAATGAATAAAATAAGGCGTGAATCTCATATGATGCTTCAAAATTTAGGCATTATTGACCAAATTGTTTTTTTTTGAAAATTAATTAATAATATTAAGAAAAGGTTAAGAATAGAAGATGTTGCGTAGGGAGAGGGGGGAGAAGCGGGATTTAGAAGCTATGCGTGTGGGTCTGGGGAGCCACTATTTTTAGGTGGGGCCTCCAATAACAATTCAAAGCGTATTTTAATTTTCCCCAGAGGAATCCAAACTCAAAAGCAATGTTTGTATAAAAATTAGGATTCATATAATTTTGTCCCCTAAAATTTAGACCTATTTTAATTTTGGTGCTCAAATTTTAAATCCATAGAATAAAATTTAATTTGTTTTAAAATATTAGTTTTTGAAGATATAACAGTATTAAAATCAGCTGAAACGTTGTAAATAATATTAAATTGGTGATATAAACTCACTAAATACTACCTCCGGTCCTAATTTTAAGAGCTAGTTGATTAATTTGAAGAAATTAAAAAATAAGTTAAGTTAGTTATTTGTAATAAACAGGTATTTTCTTTCTTAAAATATCCTTGTTAACAAGTTTATTGGCTAGAACTTCTATTATTAGAGGGACTATTTTTAAAAAAAAAAAGCACAAATAAAGGAGACAAAATATATTTGAATCTTATAATTAGGATCAAAATAAAAATTAATCGAGATCTTATATTAAGGACTGGAGATAGTAGTATCCAACTGGATTTTGTGTGTGGATAACAAAGGGAAGGAAAAAAAAAAACACCTTCAAAACACAATTGTTTAAACCTTTTTTTCTTGTTTGTTGTTCGCTTAAAGAATTGTTTACCTTTTGAAAACTGTTTTTTTTTTTCTGTATAATTGTTCTTGTTATCTATACAAGATCCAATTAAATATCATCTAATGAATTCCTACCATTATTTTAACATTGCGTATGATATTTCAACAAATTTTAATACTGTTATATCTCTGAAGACTAATATTTTAAGACAAACTAAATTTTAAAGATTAAAACCACGTGTTTGAAACAAATTTTAAGAATAAAAAATTATATTAACCTGAACAATTACTATGAAATCTCAAAATGAAAAAGATAAACACCAAAAAAGGTATGGGGGTGATGCCCAAAATCATGGTATTGTTTATGCAACACGTAAGCATATTGACATCAAATTTGAGTTTAGAATGTCATTTAAGCATAGATATTAGCGTCATCATTAAGATGATTTCCTGCTAAACAAAAATATATACTCCTTCTGGTCCTATTCATGAGTTTTAAATTTGAGAAGTACTATAATCTATTTTATAAGATTTAATTTTAATTTGTCTTAACATTTAATATATTTTTTAATAGTGTCTTTAATTATTTCTCTCTTATCATATTTTGTCACATATTTTATTTCATCATTTTTAACTAATTATTTGATATTCGTGAGTTAGTTATTTAAAGTTTATAATAAGTACCAGAGAGAGTAATTACTTATATATCTCATTTACATGTCAACAAATCACGATGCATTTTGAATATGATGAAACCTATTAATAAGTTAATTTTTTACCTTACGATGGCCACTTATTATTAGATAGTAATTTGTAATTATAATTTATAAATACTTTTATAAATATTTTTTGAACTCTATAGTCCACCTTAATTTTGCTCACCTCATTTTAATTTTTTTCCCAAGGAAAAGGAAAAGATAGAATAATAGGAAGGGACGCGTAAATGGAATAAAAGTGAGCAAGGAGGAACAGAATTGAGTGGGGACTGGGGAGTGGCCCAGCTGAAGGGGACGGTGCCGACTACTAAAAAACCCAGTGAACCTAAAATCCCACTAAGGACTCCTGCCCTGCTCAGGAGGGACCCCCCTCCCACCCCCTCTTTAATTTTCCCATTTTATTCGCACGTAGCTCACTGCATATCCTATGTTATCCCTTACGTAAAGAAATAAAATAAATAAAATGCTACTTTCTTAAAACCTAATTAATATATATAAATGGAAAACCTAATTAATATATATCCATTGCTGTTTAGGCAAGTTTATTACCGAATTTTTTGTTATTATCAAAGGGTAAATCGCAAATTTTCCAAAAAAAAAGTCTCTGAGAACGAAACTCATCGAATTGAATTTCTCATGTTCAAGGTAACTGATGCACTCATATATAATTGTTTTAATAAATATATTAATTTTAATTTTGATAATATCATTTAGAGAGTATTTGGATTCACTTTTTAAAAAAGAGTTTTATTTCAAAATACGTAAAAACACTTTTTTAAACTGTTTTTTGGTGTTTCCAATCACCCCAAGTTGCTTAGCCATATTGCAAGAGCGGGATAGATCAACTAGTGCAAAAATACACAAGGTTTGATATTAATTTATGCTTTTACCAACTCTATCCAATCTTAAATACTCCTCAAGTCCTTAATATAAGACCCGTTTAACTAATTTGATTAGATTAAGGAAGTTAGGTAAGTTAGTTAATTATAAGAAAAGTGACATATTTTTCTTAAAACACCATAATCATCTTTCTTAATATCCATTCTCTCTCTTCTACTTAATTATGGTTGAGAGAGTATCCATAGGGGTATTTTAGAGAAATTGATAATATAATAAATAGATTTTATATTTAAGACCAAAACCAACTTAATAATTGGGTTATATATTAAGGACCGAAGAGAGAAAGAGTTAAGAGTTAAATAACTAATGTGGAAAGATTAGAAAAATTCCATAAGCGAGTTATTGGCAAAAATATGCTAGTTTTTCTAGAATACCAATTTTAACAACCTGCATTCGAAATTACTCACTTAAATAAAAAAACTTTTTAATATATGCAACCAATAAAAATAGTATAAAAAATATGAATTAAATTGAAATTTTATATTTGAAATCAAAACAATCCAAAATTATTGATAGGCCAAATATGATGTGCGTACAATAATGACCTGGTCACTGTGCTATAACCTATTATTAGCAGTAATAGAAACAAGACAAGGAAGGAGCCAAAAAGTCCTAAAAAGAAGGCAGAGGTTTGAAGTGAGTAAAAGTTGGAGGATAATGATAAGAGTGTAGAAAAATTCAAAAGTAGGTGTGTCCGACCATTAATGACATATTTGTTTTGTTCGGTTTTACGCCCCCACTTGCCTCTAGCAAACCCACTACATTATTTATTCCTCCCTTCCATTTCCCTTCATTTTTTGTTTCCTTTTCCTTTAGGTGGAGAAAACAAATCTTCCAAATTTAATTTTAAATACAAAAGCCAGTAAAAATATTGTTTTTAACATGAAACGTAATGTTTAATTTACTTTATTTATTAAATTTATAAAAAATTTCCATAAATTCTTCTTACTGATTTCATGTATTAAAGAAATATTTCATCATTAGGAAAACTGACGTACATTTTTTCTATAACTAACTAATTTGAATAATTTTTTAATATTTTAAAGTTAGTTATATATATTTCTTATATCTAGAAAGGAAGTAAAATAAATCAAGGTGAAACTGTAAAAATAAATTATCCATTACCTAATGGAAATCGGTGAAAGAAAAGCTCACGGGTTGAGAATGAAGAAGCCTCTCGTAAGCTTCAAGTAATCCATTTTGTCAAGGTTTAAGAAATTTCATTAACGTGGATGGTAAAAAGATAACTACAAGTATGTACTCTCATCTACACCCATTAACGTATAAATCTGATGAATAATTAGTCAATAATATAACATATTTATTATATAGTTATTAAAAAATTGTAATTGAACTTTACAGGAAGTTAACTACATCCAATAACTTAACAAAACAGATTACTCTAAACAACTGTACTCAAAATAATAAGTAAATGTAACCAGTATTTTCTCTGATCTCTGCCTCTCTTTTGAAACACAAGTCACTAATTTACAAAATTTAGACAACATCATCATTATTATTTTTTCAAGTTTTCCCCTCTTTATGATATATTCCAGAATTAAGATGGTAAATACTATCTCCGGTTCTAATTATAAGAACTAGTTGACTAATTTGAAGAAATTAAAAAAAAGTTAAGTTAGTTATTTGTAATAAATAAGTTTTTTCTTTCCTAAAATATCCTTTCTAATCAATTGTATTGGCTATACATATTATTATTAGAAAGACTACTTTAAAAAAAAATGTATAAATATTAGAGACAAAGTGGATTAGGATCTTATATTTATGACTAAAATAAAAGTTAAATAAGATTTTATATTAAAGACAGGAGGTAACATGTATTAAGAGAGATAATTAAGACGGGATTAGAATTTTTATAAGATCAGTAGTTCTGAACGGTTTAAAAACATCAACTAATTTTGAAAAATTTCCATAGTTGATTTAAATTATTTAAAAGTGACTTACATGCATAAATGGAAAGAGTTCTATAAATAGTAAGCTATTTAATCACTATGTATATATTAGTAAAATTGTTTTTAAAAAAAATTACAAGATCGTTGGAAGCAGATATAGGTAGAGACCTAGAACCCGAACAACCATACTTCATCGATTTCATATTATATCTATGCTTTTTAATATACTTTTACTATACTCATATTTGAATATAACAATTTTAATTTCTCTCTTTCTAGCTATAACAATAATTGACTTGCTTACCCTATTTTGCTTTCTTTAATCTAATCTAATTTCGAACAATTTCCATATATATATATACTCCCTCCGTTCCTTATTATAAGAGACATTTGATGCTTATAGCATGTTCCTAAATATAAGAGACACTTAAAAGTTGTCTCTACTTTTTTGTGTTGATTTCCTATTTTACCCATATTATTGTCTCCAACTCACACTCTCTCTCCTTTCCACTTCTCTTTCTTTTAAGAATTTACTATTGTTCTCTCTCATGCTCTCTCTCCTTATTAATGAGGGCATTTTTGGGAAAAAAATTATACTTTTTACATATTAATTGTTCTTAACTAATTTTAACTGTTTTTTTTATCAACGTAATTCGGTTATTCGTCTCTTATAATAAAAAACGGAGGGAGTATATATTAACTTTGAAGTATTCACCCTCCTCATTAATCACAATACTTACTATTGCCTCCATTGAAATCCAAAATCCACGGGATATTAAAATACCTTATTTTCCTTCTTTTTTATGAAGAATATAATGAATGAAATGAAAGCGAGGACATTTATTGGTCGCCTAACTTTTGAATAATGAAAAAGAATGAGTCAACTTATGTACCAAGCGTGCACATATTAATTGTGGCTACGTTCATGCATGGCATTCCAATCATTGCTAGGAGGATGAAGCATTTAATATTATCAAACGTAAGTATATAATTTATCGATTGCTTTTATAAATTAGAACAACAAACTCATATCATCCCCAACTTTCGTGCTTCTAGTCGTCATGGTCATAACTAATCTAATCAATAAATGAATATATATTTAGAACAAAATATTTTTAACCATACTGAAACATACTGAAAGTAACTTATAAATTAGACCCGACGCATATAATACAGGCTATTAGTCATAAAAGCATAAACGTACAAGGTAATTAATTTATTTCAAGTTTCCTGTCAGATGTATGCAGGGACCATTATAGTTGGTTGTCTTATAATTAAGTAGAAATTTGTATATTTCCAAATTTGTTGGGTAATATATATAATAAATAGTGTCATTTTCATCATGAGATGGCCTTGTATGCATGCGTGGTGATGATAGAGATATATATAGTTGTGAGGCCTATGCGTGTTTCTCATTTAAATGCAAATTGGGGGACCATTAGGCAAACTTAAATTCCCTCTTAATTATTCGTCCCTTCACCTACTCTTTTTACAGCTGCAACACGCCTTGCCCAACTAAGTCTTCGTCGGCTTCAAAATCTAATTTCGGAGATGTATGTTTGATTCAGTTGATATTATATTTAATACGGCAATAGCAACAAGAACACTTATCCAATTAGATAAGGTCGGTTACATGAATAGCATGCTGTCATTGTGTTCTATCAATAACAAAAACTCTGGATATATTATTAACTAAAACGTCTGATTTAATAACTTTTTGTTTATTGTTCTCTTCGGTTTTCATGAACATCTTTCCAGAGGAATCCATGTTATCCGATCTATGCTCTTCACCGGCATCTCTAAATAGCCTTCTTTGTGCAAATATGAACCACCTAAAACTATTTTTCTTTTTTTATCATTTTTTTCTGTAATGGATGTAACGCGCAACTCTTCCTTATAATGTTCATTAAGAATCTCATTTTTAATTGTATGGCCATACATTTATCAATCTCATTGATCAACATCCTCATTTTTGTTATCTCAACTTTATGATCTTATTGTCCTCTTGAAAATCCAGCATTATTAACTACCATATAGCATTGCTCATATTATATTTAGTATAATAAAGAAAAAATGAAAGCTTGTTTATTATATTTTATACAATGAATCAAATTTTGAGTAACAGAGCACCTACAGCTGTTGAATTTTTTTAAAATGAATTTTCAGAATATTTGTGTTTTTTAATTTCCATATTTTTCTTATATTTGTTTTCTCTTAGTTAAGTGATATCTAGACACTTAATTATCTCATTGAATCGTTTTTTTATTGCTTTTTTTTTTGTAAAACATTAAATTTGTTTAATTTGTTGCCCTCTTTTCTTTTTCGAAGTCAGCAAAAGTTAGATAGACACTGTTTATAGTTAGTACAATAAAAATACTTTTGTCGTGCACCTTGTTGAAAGATTTTTGAATAGATGGTGATAAGCATTGAAATAACTTAAGTTAATTACAAGTTTGCCAATTTTCTCACCATGGTGTTGTATAGACGTCAATAATTTTTATATTCGTGTTTTTCACGCATATGTTAAAACTGTTTTTCACTTATCACTCTTATGAATTAAAAGTTATCCTTGAATAGCCTTGCTTTAATTATGTATTTACATTTTACTAGCAAAATACTCCTCCGGTCCTAATTATAAGACCCAATTGACTTATTTGAGGAGATTAAGGAAGTAAGTTAAGTTGGTTATTTACTACCTCCGGTCCTAATTATAAGACCCAGTTGACTTATTTGAGGAGATTAAGGAAGTAAGTTAAGTTAGTTATTTGTAATAAATAAGTGTTGTCATTCCCAAAATATCCTTGTTAATTAAGTGTATTAGATAGAACTATCATTATTAGAAGGACAATCTTGGAAAAAAATGCATAAATATAAGAGACAAAATGGATTGGGGTCTTATAATTAGGACCAAACAAAAAGTCAAACGGGGTCTTATATTAAGGACCGGAGGTAGTATAATAATAAGTGTTGTTATTCTTAAAATATCCTTGCTAATTAAGTATATTGGCTAAAACTATTATTATTAGAAGGATTATCTTGGAAAAAAAATGCATAAATATAAGAGAGAAAATGGATTGGGTCTTATAATTAGGACCAAATAAAAAGTCAAATTGGGTCTTATAATAAGGATCGGAAGAGTAATTGACTATTCAGCACTAATTTTGTTTTCTAATGATTTGGTACAAAGGACTAAAGCATGAAAGAAACGATTTTCTTAGTGAATAACTTAATAATTTTCACTCAATACAAATTCAACGTATTTATGTTATTTTCATGCATATTTTTTTCATGTATCAGATGAAAAATTGAAAAATAAATAAATAAATGGCATTACATGAAAAACGGCGGATAACGCAATTTGGTATAAGTTTTATATTATTTATATAAATTAATATCTTTAAGATCTTTTATGTCTTAATCTCACCTAAAATGAAAGACAAATAATTTAATCTTATATAAAATTAATGCATTAAGGGATTTTATTTTTAGGATGTTCTTCAAAGAAATCAAACTTAAAATAACCACACACAAAAAGCATCAATTCAATTGCTATTTGATTGTTTGGCCCAAAAAAAAAATTAGATTGTCATGGTGTCATCGATTCTGCCATTATAGGTTTGTATATAAAAATGAAAGAGAAAATTCCATTAAGATAGATTCTCAATAATAAATAATTGTAGAAATTAAAACATATTTTATCTTTGGAAAAATTACACTCAGGTCCCACAGAGCACAATTAATATCAAAAGGTCCCTCGAAATCGCAAAATGATTCTGAAATCCCCAGGGACTTGTGTGTAATTAATTCTAATTGTGAAATTACATAGTTACCCCTGTTAATTTGAACCTATTTACAACCTCAACAGTGGCTGTTAACAACCCGAGAAGAGGTGGTTAACAACCTCAACAACGCCCCTGGCATTCCACAGAGTGAGTTGTCATGAGCACTGCCGAGGTTGTCAATCATGTCTTCTTGGGTTGTTAACAGCCACTGTTGAGATTGTAAACGAATTGCTGCAATAAAATTAGAACCTATTTACAACCTCAACAGTGGCTATTAACAACCCGAGAAGAGGTGGTTAACAACCTCAACAACGCCCTTGGCATTCCACAGAGTGAGTTGTCATGAGCACTGCCGAGGTTGTCAATCACATCTTCTCGGGTTGTTAACAGCCACTGTTGAGATTGTAAACGAATTGCTGCAATAAAATTAACAGGGATAAGTAGGTAATTTCACAATTAGAATTAATTACACACAGGTCCCTGGGGACTTCAGAATCATTTTACGATTTCGAGAGATCTTTTTTATATTAATTGTGCTTTATGGGACCTGAGTGTAATTTTCCCTTTATCTTTCTAAGGCATCATCATCATCATCATCACACACACACACACAAAATAAAGGTGAAGTGTTTAATTAACATCTAAAGCCAACAGGAAACGTCACTTTGTGAGATATATATATATGTATATATATTGTATTAAAACTTTATATGATTTGCAGAGTGGGTGGATAAAATGTTTTCTTAATTATATATGGTAGTATTTTAACCTAAAAAGACAACGTTCATGCATGAGCGTCGAATATGCTCATTCCAATACTCTAAAAGAAACAAGCACATCCAATTTCTTTATGATTTTATTGCAAACCGCAAAATTGTTTATATATAGAATCATGTTTTATAGTGTTAAGAATCATTTTTAGTTAAAAAAGAAGACAATGATTAAGAACTATAATCATGAATCAACCTTTAATTAACTTGCATGCTCTGAGCTACTTTATTTACCTAAAACAAGCATAAATAATTAGCAACACATTGGACCCCCATCCCTTTAATTAATTTATTTTAGGTGTATTTTAAAATTTTGAAGTGTCTTCCAGCCATATGTGTTTGTTATGCTATATAATATCTCAACTAATAAATTATTAGGAGAATTACAATGAGGTTCTAAAGAAAGAAAATAATTACGAAATGACAAAATAAGTTTCAGAAATTGTCATTTTTTACTCTGAAACTTATCATTGTGGGCTGTTTAAATTGTTATTAGGACTTTTTAGTAATTATTTTCCTTCCTTGAGACCTCATTATAATTCTCCCTAAATTATTTCAATATTTGGTGCTCTTCTTGGTCTTAACTATATAAGATAGGTAACTAATTTATAAATATTAAAAAAATTAATTAATTTAGTTATTGGTAAAAATGTACGTTGATTTTTTTAAAAATATTTCTTGTTGATGGAAAACATCGTTTAATTTATTGTTATATTTTATCATGAATTTTTATTTGTATTTAATTTTAGGATTCTAGAATGTTTCCTCTTTAATTTCAAGTATTAGAGTTGAGCTTATGATAACTCATTACGTTTCATCTTGTAAACGCCTTTTGATGAATTGAATATGTAACAATGAGGCTTTTTCTCTTTCCTCTATTTGTTAGATCTTCCCTCTTCACTTGTTTCTATATGTCTCTTCCCCCTCTATTCTGTCTTTCTCTTTTCCTGTCCTACATTAATTGTAGGGGAGCTTCCATGTTTGTACAGAAAAGATGAACAAATTTATTAAAGACTTTATTTCGTAGAACTACCTGTATACGTCTAGTTTGTATCATTATTGATAAGTTAATTTTTTTTTCCATAGCATATTTGTTGCCAATCAAAAGTAAACAATATTACTTCACCAAAAAAAAAGAGTAAACAATATTGATATTATTAGATCAAAACTTCAGCCTCGGAATGTGACTCAAGCATGCATGAAAATGAAAGCTATGGATTATAACAGCTACGTACTTAGTAGGAAATTAAGGCATAGCCAGCTGGTTCGGTGTGAACACTTTGAGCCAATTATTAATGACGCCTATAATTTAGAAAAAGATAAATATTATATCTGAAATTTTTAAATAAAAAATTTGTGGCAAGAATCATGAAGCTAAGTACCCACTATTCTTGTAAACTATGTTTTCTTTAAAACGTCTTATTTATATAACTCTACCTTATCACTCTATTAGCTATTTCTAAGTCACTTATAGGGAAAAAAAGTTTGTTTCTAAATATAAATCACTTGTAAAATAATTAGTAAGCTTTTTTTCAATTTTATCCTATTAATTAAAATAGGCGAGGTAAAATATAAAAGAGTATTTTTTTAAAATACCCTTCCTTTAATAGGGGCAAAAAGGTAAGGGTTTAAATTACAAGTGACTTGTAAATAGAAACATAACGTTACAATTGTTTTTTTGGGATGATTTTAACAAGCACTTCTAAAAGTTTACCTTCTAAGTTGATTCTTTTTTTTTTTTTTGAAGTTTTTGAAACTTCATGCCATGTGATGGAAAAACATAATAGTTCAGGGTCATTAAAAAATAACAGAAGCGCATAGTCGAAGTGAAAAGACAATATTATATTATATTAAATAATCTAATATGGGGGGAAAAAAGGTATCATTAATATTGGTTCATAGTGGATTGGCGGTGATGATCATGATTGCTCGTAACTTCAATAAGAGCAAAAGGACAAAAAACGAAAAGAAAATATTATTTAGTCTCCTTCTTAGTTTACTAGATGATAAGACTTTTTTAGAGTAATTAATGAGTAGAATCTAAAAAAAATTAAAATAAAGGAGAATTAATATGAGGTCTCAAGAGAAAAAAAACAACCACAAAAAACCTCAATAATAAGTAAAAAGTTGTCATTTCATATGTTGAAATTTGTCATTGGAATTTTTAATAAGAAAAAAATGATAAAAAAAGTTAAAAATTTGTAAATGTTAAATAAAAAATACTAACAAAAAATTTTGTTATTTGTAAATTCAATATTATCAACGTTAAATAAAGTATTATTAATAAACCTGATTTGGGATTTAGTAATTTTCAGTTTTTTTGTCATTCTCCCTTTTAATAATCATGTTTATTTTTTGAAATTTTATAACAAATCTCCCTTTGTGATGCTTTTTAAAAAATACTCTTAGAATTTAATGATTAAAGTTTTACGCGTAAAGATTAGAATATCCTAATAAACAAAAATATTATTAAAAAGAAATAATTAATATGAAATACAAGCGCGAATTGAACTTTATATTTAGAGCCTAATTAAGACACTAAAATGTACTTTATGTTTAAAAATCGAGAAGGAGTAATTGATTAATGTCAAACATGGCCCCGACTTATAACCCCACAGATAATAAATCCAAACAAATCTTAATTAATGATGACTTATCAACAAACAAGAAGCTGTGTGATGGAAATTCCGGTCAAGATTGGCAGAAGAAATTAATTAGTTAAAAAATTTAGTGGAAATTTGATTAAATCAATGGTTAAAAAGTTGACTTGGACAATTAAAATCGGTCTGAACTCCTTTTTTTCCCCCTTTTTAAAGAAAGATTATTAAAATCCCTAATATTTATAGCATGTGAATTAATATCTTTACATATTAAATTTAATGATCGATAGAATCAAAAAATATTTATCTGTGTAAATGATGTGTTTTTTTTTTTGGCCTTGAGAAAAAAGAATAATAAAGAGAAGTGACAGAATTTAACAAGTCTCACTTAAACTTTTTTACCCCAAATGTGTGATACTGTACAAAAATATTTAAACATTATTCAAAATGATTGTACATTTTTCTCAAAAAAATGTTGTACTTTATATTTTTCCAGAAGAACTCATCGAATAAACTTTAAATGCATATACGTTGAAAGGATCAAATCAGGATATTGATAATGAAACATCAGAATTAATTAATTCATATATCATCCCATAAATAATTAGACTCCATAGGGTACCACACATTCGATATCCAGCCTGTTTTGATGGCTAAATGAAATCTGTCTTGTTATGTCCAATTAATTTAAAATTAAAAAAACAGCCTCTAGCACTCACTAATATCCAGTTAGTCATATAATTTAATCAAGCTTTTTGATTAGATTAATCCAAGATGAGCAAGTGGCCGTGCACGTTCGTCAAGCCAGAAATCCTAGAATAGATATATATGTTGATTATGAGGAAACATTATCTCTATTTTATAACCTCACCTAGTCACAACAACACACTAATGAAATATTAATGAGAAAACTAACTCATTTATCCTTTTATGCTCAACTCAATTATAATTCAGTCTCTAACATTGATTCGGTGCAACTCATCGGTCTTTATAACTTAACCATCTCAAAGTTGGTTTCTACATTTTTAAAAAAATAAAATTTTATGTTTCATAACTTTAGAACTGAAGTTTTAAATGATCAGAATCATATACAGAGAAACTAAGTTGTAGTGAGTTAAAGTTTAAAAACTAAGTTTTAACATAAAAATTATAAGAATTGAGTTATACTGCGTGCAATTTTAATGAGTGAGTTTACTGAGTCAAAATCATGTGAACCTAAATATTACTTTTTTTTTTGTTTTTCAGTATTAATTAATGTTGAAGATGATTTGGAATTCCATGGGTTGTGATCTTTCTAGGAAGCAGCTTAATAAAGTAAAAAGAGCAAGTTGCGGAATAAAGTTGAGAGTTCAAAGTGAAATGAATTATTGAACGTAAGAAAGGACCCATATATTGACTTCCAAATTGGCTTCTTCTATACATTATTGAGGAGCTGAATTCAAAGTCATACACAAAGTGGCATACTTCTTTAGACATTTTAGTCTCTTGGGAACTACGCACACACACATCAGATCTCACTTTAGTACACCATAACAACAGCTAAGATTATTGAACTTTAACTATTGACATGCCAATTAATGTTTAACGTTTATATACACGCCTATACAAGACATCTAATATTGAATAGGGAAAATGATATAAAAAAAATTAAAAATTGTAATATTTTAATTTAAGCACTTAAGACTTCAAAATTTTAGGGAAGGAAATAATTTATGCAAATGTAATTAAATGACAAAATTGCTCTTGTATCAAAAAGTTTATTAATAAGTTATAAACTAGTAATGATAAGTGTTAAACAACAATGATGAGAAATGTTTTCACAATAACAAGTTATTTATTAATAAACTATAAATTGACAATAACAAGTGTTGAATAACCAATGATAAGAAATGTACGGATAATGATAAGTTTGATAACTTTTTTTAAAAAAAAATATGATACAAGAGTATTTTAGCCATTTGACCATATTTGCAAAATATCAGATCAAATATCACTTCCTTTCATGAGATTTTGACCTCTTAAGTGTTTGAATTTAAATATTGCAATTTTTAACTCATTTATTTGGGTCATTTTTCCTATTGAATATTGATATCAAGCAAAGAAACTGAGGACTTTATTTTGATTTTAAGTGTAGGATGTTAATTTGTTTTATCTCTCAAATTTATAATTTTTTTTCAAATTATTTTTATTGATTGCACATGTTGGATGAGGCTTTTCAGCTATGGAATTATTTCTTAATGCAAATAATTAGCAGGGTAACTTATGAAAACTAATACTTATTTTTTTCAACAAATACTTACTTATTAGAAGATATTTCTAGAAGTGATATATAATTCTTATTATATTTCACTTGATGGGGGCATTAATTACTGTACTTAACTTCACTAAGTTTAATCACGGAAAAATAGACATTATAAAGAGCATATAATTTTTTAAAAATAACATAATTTTTGGCCAAAAACAACATCAATTACTATCATTTTTAATGTATTAATTTTACTTCTTAATCTACCTAATAAAATCCTGAAGAAAGACACAAAAAGAAACGGACGAGTATTTAACAAGTTTGTCAAGTTGGCTACTTCTGGATAGATGGATTGGCAATAATGTACTACCCCATATCCTTAATATAAGAGTCAGTTAACTAATTTGAGTATATTAAGTAAACTAATTAAGTTATTTATTTGTAATAAGAATGTGTTGTTTTTTCTAAAATATCCTTACCAATCAAGTGTATTGACTAGAACTATCATCATTATAAAAACTACTTCAAAAAAACAGATAAATGTGATAGACAAAGTGATTAGAGTCTTATATTTAGGACCAAAATAAAAGTCAACCGAGCTTTATATTAAGGACCAGAGGTAGTATAATATTTGAACTTTAATTATTAATTAAGACTATTGGCGGACCCAACTATAATTAATGAAAGCTTTATCTTTGACTCGTAATTAGGATTAAAATAACAAGAACCTTATCTTCACGTATTCATTATTTAGATGTGATTATTGTTTGCTTGCTTGCTCCACCACCAACATTGCAAAACAGCTTGCTCTCCCTTTAGTTTGGGTAGTAAGGCACGTTGTTCCTTAATATAATCTATCTCTAATCCGTTTTGCTTTATTTTACTTTAATGTGATTCTTTAATTTTACTTTTCAGTTTCATTTTTAACCTTTAATTTGAAGAAGTCACCCACATAATGTCGCTCTTGCTTTCTAACCTTTTTTAAAGAAAATTTTTACTTTGAGAAAAATTAATTATTTAATTCATATAGTTTTGACTTAATTAAAACTTGGTCATTAAATTTTGACCAGATGTAATTCAGTTCCTGTAAATTTAAACTTGATTAAACTTTGATATGATGTAACTCAATTTTTGTATAAAAAAAAATTTTCGGCACAGGGTTTTACATTATTTATGTTTAATGTGGTTAATTTACAAAAACCAGCTAATATTAGAAAAGAAAATTTGATTTATGTTTTAATTTTTTAAAAGAAGAATATGAAGAGCCGTTGAGTTTTTTATTGGGCCTCTTCATGGCTGGAAAAGAGAGATTGGCCCAGATAGAGTTAGGACATGGCAGACGAATTGTATGATTGGGCCGTTTTAGAAAGAGGACATCTGAGCCCAATTAAAATAAAGGCCCATATTTGTCCAAACTCTGACCTCAACGTGGATCTTCCCTTCCATATGCAATAGGTACATGAATCTAATCAAGATGTATAATCACCAACAGGAGTTGTTGAGTCTAGTAGAAGAGGCTAATCCCTCACAATATAATGAATCAAGATTTGAATCCCTATTAGGATATGTACTCATATTTAATACCCGACAGTGCCTCGATTAGGATTGTCTCTAATAAGAGGATATCTATGTTTTAGCTAAAGGAAAAAAAAAAATCAAGATGTATAATCCATACAATCACCGAGAGCAATTAAATGCGTCCAATTTAATTGGATAAAAAAAGTAGTTGATATAATTAGGATTTTTGTTTTACATATTAACTATTCAATTCAATTCCTTATTCTGGGATGTTCTATATTTGATTTATTTCTATATGCTACTTGATTTGGCTTACGCATATGCAGATTTTGCATTTATGTTTATAACTCCCATCAAACGCCAAGTGAAAAAAAAGGCTCATTAATAATTAAAAATAATAATAATAAATGGTATCACATATTCCAATTTTCATGAATAAAACCCCTTAATTATCTGCAGAGTGCGATCTTCCTTTGATGAACAAAGTGCAATGGATTGTTATGGATAGCGATAGGTTGGCAACAAAAGTTGTACTTGTACACTCAAAATAATTTGATGGGCCCAGGTATTCATTAATGTCTAAGGTTGTTGTTGTATTTGATTTCCCTTGTTTATATGTTCAATATTATATTGTTTTTTTAAAAACGAAAAATCACCTCGTGATGGGGATGAGTTTGATTTTGGTTTTCCTGCTTCTTTGCCTACAGAACGCTTCATTTACCAATAAGACTAGGTTTAGCGGAATGTGGTTAATTTCTCACAATATAATGAATTAAGGCTTAAATCCCGAGATGTATACATTTAGTACTCAACAGTATCTTGAAAATGATTATTTTCAACAAAAAAAATACATGTGCTTACCACGTTTCAGTTCATGAATCTACTTTCTGACTCACAAGCAAGAACAAGTCCCCACAATATGTTTGTAATTACTCCCATAAATCTATTATTATATCTTTAATGTTCGTATGGGTTGAACATTAGGGTTATTATGTTTCTATTGAGTCTGTTTGGTTTTTGGTTAGTCTTAGTAACAGCTTGAGCTTCAATTGGTCTCTGCTTAGGTTCTAAAATTGAAACCCCATAATATGCATCTTTTTACTTTGTTTTAAATAAAATTGTTTCCTTATCAAGAAAAATGAAATTAAAAGAATTTTTTTAAGACTTGTAAAATGTATTTGGAACTTGGAAGTAAACAATTCAAATCGTCCTCCAAGACACCATTTCTTTTTCAAAGTTTCTTTTTTTTTTTTGGGGGTTCCTCGATTCTCTAAATTATTGTCCTTGTGTTATTTTTTTTATACTCTATTACTAATATCATTTTGATTTTTATAAAAAATACTGTCGCTTAATATAAAATCTAATTATAAAATTGATTTTAATTTTAAATATAATATTTATTTTTTATATTTATCAATTTTTGTAAATTACCGTTATTGATACTAACGTATTTTATAAAAAAATATATCATATTTATTATAATTAATTAACTTACTCAATTTTTTTTAATTTAATAAAATTAAGTTAAATGTGTCTCTATGTTAAACATCATACCAGCTTATGACCATATGCAAGTATGTACAGGGGGAAGAGTGAGGGAGGATGTAAATAGCGGCGGCTCGTGGGCAGGCCAGTCCTAGTGCGCGCAATAATATAATGGAATAGTCAGTCAGTATGAATGCGGCATGCAACTTCGTCTGCTTTGGAAAAAATGAATTTACGGTGAAATGATTGATGTTGAGCTCAGGAGGATTCTGACAAGAACACATACCTGATTGCTTACGCTGATCACAACAGAACTATGCCTGCCTTTATATAAATCATGTCTGCTTCCCCCTCTCTTTCTCACATCCCTCTTGGATTTCCACCTATTAAGCTCCCATTTCATGGCTTGGAGAGGAATTTTAGGTTTCGATTACGGCATAGTTCAGGCTCCTTTGGGCCCCGATATCTCTGGTCCGCATCTTGTCGCCGCCGTCGCCAACGCCGGTGCTCTCGGATTTCTCAGAGCCCCTGATTGGGTATGCTATCCCTCTATTTTAAAAAAAAAAAAAATTGTTTTCCGTTTTTCGCTGAAAATAATCACTGCTTCTTCACTGGTTTCGAACATACCATCATTGTTACGTGCTTTCCAGTTTTAATATAGAGTGATCAATTCACCTTGAGTTTTCCCCATGACGCTATCGTTTTATTTATTATTTCAAAAATTGACTGCACCAATCATCTGGTTATCAGACTGGCAGGCCGTTCTAGACTTAAGCTTCCAAAAATTAGTGACGGCATGAGATGCTGCTGAAACTATTGCTTTTCCCCCTTGTAATGATTGCATTGTAATCTTGAATCTGCAATAGAACGAACTTCGTTTGTATATCTCTGAGTGTCATTCAGAATCCAGGAAAAGAAGAAGGAACAGAAGAAAAATGCTCTCCCCCCCCCCTCTGGCTTGGATTCGTACTGTATCTTTGACGTGAATGTTGCAATTTGTTATGTTTGATCGGAATTTCTCCATCAGGAATCGCCGGATTACTTGAGGGAGCTCATAAAGAAAACTAGGACCTTAACTGACAAACCGTTTGGGGTTGGTGTTGTTCTGGCATTTCCCCACGAGGAGAACTTGAAAGTCATTTTGGAAGAAAAAGTTGCGGTCTTACAAGTTTATTGGGGTGAATGTTCAAGGGAATTGGTTATTAAGGTTCATTCAGCTGGGGTCAAGATTGTTCCCCAAGTAAGTAATTAATTCCATCTGTATCAATGATACGTCCTATATGCAAATGCTACTTGGAAGTGGTATGAGAAATTGGTATTCATGTTTATATCATGTTAACTTGGTTCAATATTATTGGATTTGAATTCTGTGAAATATGTGAAGTTTTACAAATTATATACTTCAAAAGTTCCAAATTATGGTTAATATCCGAGCAGAATTAAGAGCATGGAACTTTGTATTGTCCTTGTGTGGAAAATGCAAGGACAATTTGTTCCCCCTCAACTAGGACAAGATTTTTCAAGGTTAATATTCCTTGTGATGTTCAAATGGCATTCTAACATATCGATGATCTTTGAGTTGGATGCCCTCTAATTTCCCTTTCCCTTTAAAATAAATTGAAAAATGTATGAAATAAACTGGAAAGTGAAAAGTGGAGCAAGAAACTGGGTAATTTTGGAGACCTGTGATTTAGATTAAATGAAAGATTGTGTTTTTTGGGTCAGGCATGCTGCTTTCTGATTGTAGTTTTCTATTGCATACTTTGTGGTTGCTTAGCTTTTACTGATATTAGAATCTGATCTGTCACTTGTGATCCTATTGGAGGTTGGGACTGTAGCAGGAGCAAAAAAGGCAATTGAAGCAGGTGTGGATGGGATAATTGTACAAGGAAGGGAAGCTGGTGGTCATGTCATTGGTCAGGTGTGCAACCTTATCCTAATTCTAGAGTGTGAACAACTTCACGACCATTGGTTATTTACTTCAGTGCTCATATATAAGTTTGTTGTTAGCTTACCGTAACAATAAGTACGATAGCTGGTATAAAATAAGGCCTGTAATTGAATACGATTCAACAAGCAGTTCTTGTAATTTCTGCTCTAAAATTTTCTGGGAGCCTTCATGATCTGCTTAGTATCGTGCCTCTCTAGTTCAATCTCTCTACAGCTTTAATTATTATTGAAATGAAGATCGTTTTTACTAGCAATAACTCTGACTCTCAGAGCTAGTCTTCAAGTATTTTTAGTATCTATTACTCAAACTGTCATCACATGGCCAAATAATCAGAGAAAGAATAATAAATAGGAGTAGAAATTAAATATGTATAAGACTCAACTTTTCTCTTTACATCTATTCCTCTTTCTCTTCAACTGTATTGTATACAATCAATTATAACTACAGTGGATCCATCTCTGTTGTACTTCAAGGGAGAATCTAGTCTCATTATTCTCCCAGCAACTATTTAACGCGGCTGCATATGAGTGATAGCTAATAGTATTTTTAAGCACTGACGTATGTCAGTACATGTTTAATACAGCTGCTGAGTGATATTGTTGCTTTCATGTTCTGCATCTAATTCCAGGAATCTTTAATAGCACTGGTGCCTCGGGTGGTTGATCTTGTTGGAGACAGAGACATACCTGTTATTGCAGCAGGAGGAATTGTGGATGCACGAGGATATGTTGCTGCTCTGGCACTTGGTGCCCAAGGCGTCTGTCTAGGAACTAGGTTAGATATATTATATTTTACTAGAAACATATTTAAGGAAAGTGTTCTTATATTCCAGCAGGTATCTCTTAGCATATTCAACAGGTGTTGAGGGAAAGGTTCCTATATAGTAATTTTTTAAGGCTAACCGCAGAATATAAAATCAGACATTGTTCCTTGCGAGGTCTGATAATGAATTCACATTGTGCCTGTTTAACTTAAGATCTCTATAGGTTGGCTGGGGACAACACTAGAGCAAAAGGAAATGCTTTAATTTATTCTTCAATAGATTGACTGAGTTCTCAGCCGAATGACCCTATCGGTTTATAATCTTTCCAAAATCATTTTCCTAGAAGAACAGTGATAGCTGTATGTTAACAAGATTTGAAATATAAATTTTATCTAGATATCTATCCAGAATGTTTTCTGTTTTGTAATTTTTTTATACTCTTTATCATCTGTGACCAATGATTCTCTATGCGCATTCTCATCTCTATGTGCCTAGTTATCCACTTAAGCCTTTTCTTATCTGCATCTTACCCTTATCCTAAGTTGCTACTAAATAGAAGGATCTTACCAACATTCGTAAATGATAAATCACAGCACATATTGAACTGCTGGGTCAGAAAAATTGCATGCTGTCTTATAGCATTGTATCAGTATCAGCTAAGTTCATGAGTTGGAGAAAAGCTTTGTATCAGTCATGATAGAATCAAGACTAATTTTAGCTGACGAGGATTTGAACAATAGGACTGCCCCCCCCCCCCCCATTACTACTTTGCTTGAATGACATACTCGGTTAAAATCTGACTCATTTCTGCCTTATATCCCTTGTGTATTTATACTTGAAGAATCTTGTTTTCAGGTTTCTAGCCACTAGGGAAAGCAATGCTCACCCTACATACAAGAGGAAATTGGTTGAGCTTGATGAAACTGAGTACACTGATGTATTTGGCCGGGCGAGATGGCCGAGCGCACCTCAGCGTGTGCTGGTGACAGCTTTCTTCAGCGATTGGAGATCCCTTCCACCCCATGAAAATGAAGCCAACCAGCCCATCATTGGCCATTCAAAGATTAATGGATTGGTAAGGTTCCAGCTTATGCATATTTCTTTGGTTTTTTTTTTTTGGGGGGGGGGGCGCAGGGGATAAAGCTTATGCATATTTCAATAGCATGTACGTGAGGGCGTTTAGCATGTATTAATTGATGCTTTGCACTCATTTGGTACATAGAATTGAGTGAAAAATGAGAAAAAAGCAAAGTGATTTGAAGATGAAAAATAACTTTAGTGCCCTTATTTAAAGAAATGATGAAAATGAATTAGAACTTTTGATTAATATAAGATACTGTGGGGCCTGAATTTCAGCTTTCAAAACGCAAAATAAGAACAAATAGAGTTGCCACCAACATTTTTTGAAGGAGAACTCTGGATGACCTTTAGAACAAAAAATGGTCTGCAAAAAGAGAAAAGAATATGGGAGTCACAAAAAGAGAAAAGAATATGGGAGTCACCTGCACCCATTCGTCAAAATAGTTACCTTAAGTTAATTGCAAAATGGCACCTTTTACCAGAATACTTTTTTACCTCCCCCCCCAACATGGCATGAAAGAAGTAAATGAAATTTGTTGGTTAATTCTCATTCAAAGTAAAGCGGACAAAATAACATGTGTTAACGATTATTTATAAACTTTAGTCTGGCCTTAGAAATTAAAGATGAGAATATTCTAGAAATTCTAAAATTAATTTTAAATATTCAAAAAGATAATAATAAGAAAAAATTGCTGAAAAATCACTCATTACAAAATTTATTAGCCAAAGGCACATATAAAATTTCAAGTGGAATTTTTTTTCAGTAGTATGCAACGTATATTTAATTACATATAAAATGAAAGACATTTGCACATAAATGATAATATGTTGTACATAGTTGAAAAAGATTTTCATTCAGTCAAAAACCTGAGTTTTTAGGTACCTCTGGGCAATAAATTTTTTTGATGGGAATTTTTCAACGATTTTCCCTAATAATAATTGCTAAAAGACAACAATAGCTCACATATTACAATAATTAAAATAAAATATTCCTAAATCTTAAAATTGATTTTTAAAAGTCTGATGAGTTTTCAGAATCTTCTTATGAAAATTCAATTTCTTTTCTTGTTTCCATCCTAGAGTCTATGAGTTCTTTTTCTTGGTTGGTCTAAGTTGGGATTGAGCTAAAGCCTAATTTATTATTGAGTACCAAGTTCACCCACCTCGATTTCAGCCTATGTTTGAAGGTCGGGTAGTGGTCCAATTTCCAAGACCAAGATCAGCCCTCGTTTTATCTTCATATAAGCAACAGCTTGTTCTAAAATTGAGGGAAGACAAAAGCTAGATGACGAATTTAACATGTGTTACAAATGAATATGACTTTCTGTCTAAAGCCTAGGCTTGCTTATTATGTTGGAGTGAATGGCCTATTCCACCAGCATAGATTTTACATGTTATTTGAATGTTGGAGAATCACACTTTGTTTGATGCTACGAATTTCTAGCATGAAAACTATATTCTATGTAGTGTTTCTGTAACTGCACTATTCTGCATAATCCCACATTTTTCTATCGAACAGGAGAAAGAGATTCGTCGATTTGCGGGAACAGTGCCAAACATGTCAACTACAGGGGACCTGGAAAGCATGGCTATGTATGCTGGGCAAGGTGTTGGTCTCATAAGGGAAATCCTGCCTGCTGCTGAAGTTGTGAGAAAGTTGGTTGAAGGTGCTCAGCTTCTGATTCACCAAAACTTCCAGCAGCAGTACAAGTGAAGTCGTAATATAGAGTAGACCTCCCACTGTTTCTTACTGAATCTGCCTCTTGTTTAAATTCAGATATGTTTTCCGGTGTGTGATGTTTGCAAGTTGAGGCCTCACTGGTTTGAGAAACAATAAGTGTACTCCATTTGAAGTTTTCAGCCTTGATCAATAAAGACAGAAATTTACCTTAGCCTGCATGAGGGATTATTTTCCCTTGAATCTTAGCTGCTAGTTGGGAGTCTTATTAGCTCTAATATCTTAATTCACTTTATCTTTCAAATTATAGTCAAATTATTTCCTATTAAACATTGATCATCCATATTAAAGGAAAGTTTTTTTTTAATTGGCAAGCTACTGCTTGCTTAGCAGGTTCAAACCTCGATTCTTCATGTTGTAAGAGCGCATCCTACGCCATCAAGCAAAAAGGCCTTGGACAAAAGAACGTTTTCTATATAGGGTAGTTTCTGTTGTAAATTATTCAAAAGAATATTATAGAAAAATTAACATATTTTTTTTTTTACAAACAAGTAACTTAACTGACTTACTCAATGTTTATAAATTAGTTTTGTAATACTTATACTTAATACTGAAGAGAGTAATTACATATGATTGAAGACAATAATAAGACGAGTAAGAAGTGATAAGGTTAAGCTACGGAACAAAGGTGTCTAGTAAGCGGAATCTTACATGGCACCTTTATATTATTTGGAAGATCTTTTGCAAGCAAACAAATCAAATGGTACTTAATTGTTGGCCTTCCATGTGATCCAAGGGTAAGTAGGTGACCCATGAACATCAGTACTATATTATTAATTTTACTCCCTATTGGGTAGGGCTTCTAGGGAATCAAATTTTTCAATAAAACAGCCTAGAAAAATGTTATTAACTATTAGACACAAAATCAAGGATCAATAATCATCAATAAAAAAAATATAAAGTATATACTACATTCAATTCTTAATATAAGAATTAGATAACTAATTTGTAGATAATAAGAAAATTAATTAATTTAATTATTTGTAACAAATATGTCTTGCTTTTTTTAAAGTAAATTCTTTAATCATGTGCATTAAAATTACTCTTTAATTGGGAGCCTCTTTTTTAATAAAATCAATCAATAAAGATATTTTAGAAAAATAAATTATAAATTGGTGAGGTAAAGTTAATTGAGATTTTATATTTATGAAAACTTTGTAATTAAAGTAGTATATAGGAAAAATTAAAAATTTTAATTCCTATAATTTATCTAATTTAAAAATTGGCTGCCCCCGATTTTTCATTTTACAAAATAAACTCCTGTTAAAATATAACCAGTCAATAAAAAGAATATATGAGTGGATGTATTTTAGGCTTTTATTTTTATATCACACGTGACTTCAATAATTTGTTTGGCGGGACACATGACTCCAGTAATTTCACCGTCAAAAGATCCGATAATGCAAGCATCGTACGTTTGATCTTCCGAATCTGTAGGGAATATATATGGCAAGTTAAGGGGAACAATAGTATTAAATTTGGAAAAATTGCAACAAGATCCCATCTAAGAAAATTAAATAAAAAAAAATCCTCAAAATCATTAAATTATTCTTAAGTCTTAAGAGACCTCATTACAATAAATTTTATTTGTTTAATTACCAAATTGCTTTTACTTTTTTTCTTTAAAGTTTGCATTGACAAGTGAAAGAACAATAGTTGATAACTCAAAATATAAGGATTAACAACTATTGCAACAAGTATTGATAACATATTTTCTCAGTACATCACAAAATATAATGCATGAGTTGTTTGTTAGTATCTGTTGCGATAGTTATTAATCCTTACATTTGAGTTGTCAATGACCACTCTTTTAGTTGTCAATATAAACTTAAAAAAAGAACAATTTGATAATTAAACAAATAAATTCTCTTGTAATGAGATCCTTGGAGCTTCAAAATAATTTGATGATTTTAAAAGATCTTTTTGTATTTAATTCTCTTAGGTGAAATTTTGTTGTAATTTTCCCATTACTATTTGAGATGACAAAGCAGGGTTGATATTATAAGATATTTTCAAACAAAGAAGTGTGGTTCTTATTTTGAGCCATAGTATGCGGCTCCTGTGTTTAATATAAAAATTAATTGATTAATTTGAATAAATTAAAAAAATTAGTTAAATTAGTTATTTATAATAAATATTGTTGTCTTCCCAAAATATCTGTATTAATCATAGGAATTAACTAAAACTACTATTTAGTGAAATCTTTAATATATGCAACTATCACAAGGATAATTTTTAAAAAAAATTATAAATATAAAAGATAAGTAAATCGTAATATTATATGTAGGATCAAATAAGTGTCAAATTAGCTAGCTATTATATTAAAAATCAAGGTAGTGTTAGATATTTGATAAACTTTTTTAAGATTGTTCCCATTTAGTGTTTGATGTAAACATTTTTTTTAGGGAAAATTTCACTGTAGGACCGCAGAAGACAATTAATTTCAAAGAGCCCAAAACTTTTGAAACTTCACTGCAGGACCAAGGGGGCAAACTGATATTAATTCCACAAAGAAAATGACGCTATTGCCCCTCATAATACTTATTGCAGGGTGACAGTAAATGGACTAATTCAGTTGTAAATAAAGGTTATGTATGTTGCAAATTGACTAGTCCCACTTGCAAATGGGCTCTCTCACACTTATTCACTCACAGGCACCTTTTTCAGGTGAATGAGGTGATATGTAAATGGACTAATTCTAATTGTAAATAAATGTATGTATGTTGCAAATTGACTAATCCCACTTGCAAATGGGCGCTCCCACACTTGTTCACTCACGGAGACCTTTTCAGGTGAAGGAAGAAGTGACATGTAAATGGACTAATTCCAGTTGTAATAAATATATGTATGTTGCAAATTGTCTAGTTCCACTTGCAAATGGACTGTCCCACACTTGTTCACTCAGACACATTCTTCAGGTGAAGAAGGAAAGAAGGTAATATGTAAAGGACTAATTTTAATTGTAAATATATCTATGCATGTTGTAAATTATCTAACCTCACTTGCAAATGGGTTCTCCCATACTTGTTCACATGAGGGGCAATAGGGTCATTTTCTTTGTGGAATTAATATCAGTTTGCCCCCTTGTCCTGCAGTGAAATTTCAGAAAGTTTTGGAGGCTCTTTGAAATTAATTCTGTACTGCGGTCCTTTGAACGAAATTTTCCCTTTTTTTTTATTCAGATATTATCACAGTTTTTTTTTTTCTGGGTGAAGTTTTTTTTTTTTTTTTTATTCATAGTTTTAAACGGGGATGAACAAATAAAATTTAATAATATACAATATTTAAATAGACTAAATAATAATGAAATGATTTTATGCCCCAACGTACGTTTCTGACAAGCACATGGGGGCAACTTGTCATTTGCGATGTGCGCGGTGCGGTGTTCATATGCTGCCCCAGACCTCCCATAAAAAATAAATTAACTATTTTTAAAATATAAGAAACAACTACTCATTATTTATTTATTTATTAAAATTTTATTTTTATCATTATATTAAGGCAGTATCATTCAAATACATATTCATAATATCGAATAATAATGTAATTTTTTCTTAAAAAAATAGAAAAAAAATACTTAGGCAAGTTCCTTATATCTTTTATGTTAAGTTCTCCAATTATACTTCTCTGGTCCTTAATATAAGACTTTTTTTACCAATTTGATTAGATTAAGAAAATTAAAT